>NC_092052.1:46510486-46810486 GCF_003086295.3 Arachis hypogaea | reverse complement strand
AAGTAAAGTAAAGAGATCAAGAGAAAAGAGTAATCAGATGAGAGTAAAAAGACAAAGAGAAAAGAGTAATCTGATAAAGAGAAATGGTTTGAGTTAAGATGTTGTAACAGTAAAAGCTATAAAGTTTGTATAGTATGATTGAACAAAGAAAGAAAGAGGTACTGCATAAGAATGTGAGAGTTTTGATGAAAAATGAGAATGATAATGAATGATGATAATGAGAATGATTATGTAAGAATCTACTGTAGAGAGGCTGTCAGATAGATGGTGGTACGACCATTGAGAGCGCTTCCCTGGGATACTTAGCTATAATGCTATTTTGTAAGTCAGAGGACTTTTACAGAGGTATCGAGAAAACACAACTAGCATATACTCCTGTAAGTCAAAGGACTCTTACAGTGAGTGTGTTGAGCAGATATAAGTTAACTAGCTCCGCCATGCAAGTCAAAGGACTCCTGCATTGGGTTGCTAGTGCCGCCCTACAAGTTAAAGAACTCTTGCAGTGGTTTGCCTCACAAGTCAAAGGACTCTTGTTAGGGGGCATTGCCAACAGGGAAGCCTTACCTGGTCAAAGGACTCCGGGTAACGTCGGGAGCGGGTATGTAACCGATAAATGAGCTCATTACCTGCATTAAGGCTAGACATGCATCATTCTTGTCTGCACATCATTCTCTGTTACATTCCTTCTTGTGTATGATTTATTTCTTTATGTTTGTCTGCTTGTGTGCTATATCTGTGATTTATTTTCTTGTATTTTTCTGTTTGTGTTCTGATTTCTATTTTTCTATCTATTTTTAACTTCTGTTTACTACTTCACTGTATTCTATTATTCGTCTGCTAATTGAAATTAAATAAATGAATGTAACTAATAACCCCGGCCCTACTAAGAACTCCCCAGTTCTTACCCCTTCTCTCTCCCTTCCCCTTTCAGATGGAAGCATGAGTACCCTTCCGTAGTTCACTAACGACCGTTCACAAAAAGGATTCTGCTCTAGATTGTCTTCTGAGTCTAGGGTGAATCTCGTTTTCTGTTTATATGTATATACTATGAGACCAGCCAATGTCTGCACCCCGTTTATACGTGAACTTTAACCTAAATCCTATGTACGAGACTCCTGTTGTGTGGCTACTTGATGAGGTACTAGAGAGATGTCATATGGAAATGTCTGATCAAGCAGAGGAGTAACAGATGATGTTCTACCTTTTGATGACGTTCCACCTGACTTGAGTTTTGAAGACTTAGAACGTACTTTCCCTCGCTTTAGTAGTTTAGAGGGACTAGGTGAGTATAGAGTCTAGGCTAGCCTGGGCGCCAGCTTAGGGACTTCTTGAATAGATCAGGGCCTGGGATGTTGTATATATATATATATATATATATATATATATGTTTATAATTATTATCTAGCAATATCTAGGGGTGTTCTAACGAAAAGTCTATACCTAAATAAAGGCTAGATCACTGAATGTTATTAACTGCTTGTGAAGTATTTATTTGTGGTTGTTTATAACTGTTTTATCTGTTACCAGTTGTGAATTGATTATGAATCATTCCATCTACTAATTCAAACGTTTTCAAAATAAAAAAAATACCTCGCAAATTAACTATGTTTTTAACAACAAATCAGGCTCATATGATAAATAATAGATAATAATTAGGAAGACAAATTGGTAGTGCTCAGTTTCTGGTATAATCTAGACATATTGAATATTGGGTCGTTACAATTTGGTATCAAAGCAGTTCGTTCCCAGTAGAGCCTGGGGAGTGGACTGACTATCCTTCATTGCATACTCTGTTGTGTGTCTCATGCTTATAGGATATATTAATGATATGTATTTCATGATCGTTTTTGTGTTTTCATTTTGGGAATGTTCACACTTAACTTGAAGTATTGAGACTGATCACCTTAATAACGATTGTTTGGTGTGAACAGGACTACTATGAGATCACGGAGATGGAGCACGCGGGGAGAAACCCTTAGTGATAACCGAGAGAGAGAACAGGAAACATTTATGGCTACGATGAACATTGTAGCTGATGTAGTGCGTGAGGCTGCGATGGCTGCTGCTAGGGCTGTTGAGTGTCTCGAAGTGAGAAATAGAAATGGAAACGAAAACAGAGATGATAATGGAAACAGTGAGGCTGATCCAGTGCATCCTGATAAACCCATGACCCTTGCTACCTTTCTGAAAGTGAATCCACCTAAGTTCAAAGGTACACTCATTGCGACTGATGTTGACAACTGGTTCCGAGGTATCGAGCAATCACTGCAAGCACAACATGTTCCAAAAGGCCAACATGTATAGTTTGCTACCTATATGCTCAAAGGAGAGGCTGAGTATTAGTGGCAGGGAATACAATGACTGCTGCAACAGAATGAAGTGACATTCCTTGGGATACCTTTAGGGACGAATTCTATAAGAAGTATTTTCCGAGAGAAACACGTGATGCTCAGGAGATGGAGCTTATGCAGCTGAAGCAAGGGGATATGACTATTGTTGAGTACGCCCGTAAGTTCGATGACTTGTGCCATTTCTCCAAGATTTGTCAAGGGAACCTAGCAGACTTTGAGGAATGGAAGTGTATGAAGTTTGAAGGAGGGCTCCGAGAAGAATTGATGAATTTTATTGTTCCGCTAGAAATAAGAAATTTTGCTAAACTAGTGAATAAAAGTAAACTAGTGGAAGAATGTTCGAAGAAGGTGGCGGTAGCTCGAGCCAATCGTCGCGAGGCCTCACGAAGAGACCTTATTCTGAATTTAGCCTTTCGAGGTCGCAACTTTAAAGCCAATGATCAATATCGGTGCCAAAATGGGAATCAATGGAATGGTGATTTTCTTACTTGTAAAAACAACAACAACCATAACCATAATCTGGAACAGGATTGAGGAGGTCAACCTCAGGGTATTTCGGTATGCTCAAGGTGTGGAAAAGATCATGGTAACAAACCTTGTTAATATGGAACAAACAATTGTTATGCTTGCGGAGAACCTGGACATATGGCCAGGGCTTGGCCAAATAGGTTTCATCAAGATCCAGCTAGAACCCAACGATTAGGACAAATATCTGCCATGACTGTTGATAATGTTCTGTACCCAGACTCCATGACCCAAGGTTAGTGTTGTGTCAAGACTAGTTTCTTAAACGTACTATATAATAAGGGTATAATATATTCCTTCCCTTCATTAACTGTTGCGCATAATTTTGGAATTAGAAGATAAGGTAAGGGCCGATTATCCGTGTCTATTTATAGGTAAAGGAAATTTTGAAGGCAAAATTTTCTTTTAGGAGGGTAGAATGTAACAACCCCGGTTTTCGAGTACGCGAGATCCTTTCTGAAAGTACGGATTTTTTCGGAAGATCAGTAAGGGGAGAAACTCTGCTATATCATCAAGCATCTCAATCTTCATTATCATTATGTTATCTTCAATTCAGGACCTTAGTGGAGATAAGCCCGACAACGCAATCGCGAAAAACCTAGTTTTGAACCGTATCGGTTAGGAGTTTTGATTCTGTTCTTCGTAGATAGTCTCAATTTGACGAACCGGACTCGATTCATGAGAGAAGAGAGATAAAATTATAATATCATCATTATATGAATACTAGAAGCTTCTTGAATGATATTATAAGGTTACCTGGTCAGTTTTAGTTAAAAACAGAAAATCAGTTGAACCGGGTTCACAGTTTACTGGTGCAGCTTAGCACCAGCACTCCCTGATGACTTTAGCAATGCTAAGGCCTCATAATACATGTTCTATTCTAATATTAAATATGTTACTAGTGTTATTTATGCTAGTAGCTTAGAAAAGAATTTTTAGAGATGTTTTTACAAGTGTTCCGATACACCTAGTTTTAGTAGTTATACACTAGAGATATTTTAATATTATTTTAACCCACCTCCAAGCCAACCAATCAAAACTCACCTTACGCTCCCAAGACCTCCAAGGCTATCTTATTTCTTCATTTTGGCCGAAAATAACAAGGGAGAAAAGAGAGAAACTTTCATGAACACTTAGTCTTCAAAGCTTGATTTCTTCTGAACTAAAACTCAAATCAAAACTCTGATTTCACCAAAATGATCCTCTCTTCTTCCTCTACATAACCATATAATATATCAAGGCTGAAAATAAGGTGATATGGCTGTCTCCCTCCCTCTTCAATTCGGTTTTCAAGGAAACATGCTTAAACATGTGTTTTCTTGATGTTCTTCCTTAGGAATCATGCTTAACTTGACTTGAGTGCCAAGAAACATTAATTTCCAGCAAGTCTAAGGTGAGATATCCCTTCCTAACATGCTGAGAGAGATTTGGTCAGTTGAGGGTTTTTGGATTTAAAGTTGTTCTTGATATGATTTAGGAGGAAAAAGTCCTTAAGGACCTCCTGAAAGTATAACCGAATTAGGAGCTGCAAAACCAGGTAGGATTTGACAAATTTAATCTTGATTGATTGTGTTTGAGTTGTGTGATTATGATATGGTTTGGCTGTGCTTGAAATTGGTTGTTTATATGAGTAATTCTTGTTGAAATTTTGGTGAAAATTTGATGAAATTCAAGCTTTGAGTTCATGTTCTTGAAGCTGCTGGAAAAACAAAACCCTAGGCCTAAATTGGTGTTCAATTTGTATTGGAATCATGTGGAAAAGATGGGGTTTTAGTGGCTGGAAATTTATTATGAATTATGGTGAAAATCGGTTACTGAAAAGATTAAAAAAGGGTAAAAACAGAGAAAGAATTTGAAGAATTTACAAAGAACATGAAGAACACTTTGAGTGTGATGAAGAACATTGAAGAACAGACTTTAGATCTTTAAAAGGGCAAGGAAGTAAAATTTTTGGTGTTTGGGGGTTATTTGGTAATTTCTGAAAGTTAGGGTGGTTAAAGTAGAAATATTAAAAGTTACGGGTGGTAAAAAGTGAATTTTAAAGGTTAAAAGTTAAAGTGGGATAATTTTCGAAAATTTAATGATAAAATAATAAATAATAATAAAATAATAAATAATAATATTTAATTAAAAATAAAATTTTAATAAAAATAATAAAATAATGCGGTAAAGGCAGTTTTCTGTAAAAGCTTTAGAAAGACAACTTTAAGCGCAGAATCTCATAATTACCTTCATAAAACACTTAGGGAGTGGTAAGAACATATTAGTGAGGCAAAGATAAAAGAAAGATAAAAAGTTGAAGAAAAGATAAAAATTGAAGAAAAAGTCTATAAAGTTTTAATGACAGAAAAATAGACAGAGACTAGCAAACGAACTAGGGCAACATAGTTAGTCCTTGAGTTGCGACTAGGGTTAGGTATTATATGAAAAGTTAAACTATTTCAGTATAGACTTAATGAATCTATACTTGGGACAGGCTAACTATTCATACCGAAATTTACATAAGCTTTAAATACAAACATTAAGCAGAGAAAAGAATAACCAGAGCAGAGTAAAGAGATACAGAGAGAAGAATAATCAAAGCAGAGTAAAGAGATACAGAGAATAGAGTAACCAGAGTAAAGTAAAGAGATCAAAAGAAAAGAGTAATCAAATGAGAGTAAAAAGACAAAGAGAAAAGAATAATCTGATAAAGAGAAATGGTTTGAGTTAAGATGTTGTAACAGTAAAAGCTGTAAAGTTTGTATAGCATGATTGAACAGAGAAAGAAAGAGGTACTGCATAAGAATGTGAGAGTGATGATGAATAATGAGAATGATAATGAATGATGATAATGAGAATGATTATGTAAGAATCTGCTGCAGAGAGGCAGTCAGATAGATGGTGGTACGACCATTGAGAGCGCTTCCTGGTGCACGAAATCGGAAATCACAATTCTCACAAATTCGCACAACTAACCAGCAAGTGCACTGGGTCGTCCAAGTAATACCTTACGTGAGTAAGGGTCGATCCCACGAAGATTGTTGGCTTGAAGCAATCTATAGTTATCTTGTAACTCTTAGTCAGGAAAACAATAAAATAAGTCACTTATCAAATTTGATTGCAAGGAATAAAAGGGCAGAACACAAATTATACTTGTATGCAATGATGGAGAGTATGTTGGAGTTTTGGAGATGCTTTGTCTTCTGAAATTCTGCTTTCCTCTGTTTCTGATTCACGCATGCACGTCCTCCTATGGCAAGCTGTGTGTTGGTGGATCACCGTTGTCAATGGCTACCATCCATCCCTCCAGTGAAAAGGGTCCAGGTGTGCTGTCACCGCACGGCTAATCATCTGCAGGTTCTCAATCGTACTGGAATAGGATTTAATATCCTTTTGTGCCTGTCACTACGCCCAGCACTCGCGAGTTTGAAGCTTATCACAGTCATTCAATCCCTGAATCCTACTCGGAATACCACAGACAAGGTTTAGACTTTCCGGATTCTCTTGAATGCTGCCATCAATCTAGCTTATACCACGAAGATTCCGATTAAGAGATCTAAGAGATATTCATTCATTCTACGGTGGAACGTAAGTGGTTGTCAGGCACGCGTTCGTGGAGGAATGATGATGATTGTCACGTTCATCACATTCATATAGAAGTGCGAATGGATATCTTAGATAGGAACATGCATGTTTGAATGAGAAACAGAAATACTTGCATTAATTCATCGAGACACAGCAGAGCTCCTCACCCCCCAACAATGGAGTTTAGAGACTCATGCCGTCAAAAGGTACAAAGTTCAGATCTAAAACTTCATGAGATACAAAATAAGTCTCTAAAAGTTGTTTAAATACTAGACTAGTAAACTAGGTTTACAGAAAATGAGTAAACTAAGATGGATAGTGCAGAAATCCACTTCTGGGGCCCACTTGGTGTGTGCTGGGGCTGAGACTTAAGCTAATCACGTGCATAGGGCTGTTTTGGGCGTTCAACGCCAGCTTTGGATCCTTTTTTGGCGTTGAACTCCAACTTGTAACTTGTTTCTGGCGCTGGACGCCAGACTGCAACATGGAACTGGCGTTGAACGCCAGTTCACGTCATTTATCCTTGAGCAAAGGATAGACTATTATATATTTCTGGAAAGCACTCGATGTCTACTTTCCAACGCAATTGGAAGCGCGTCATTTGGAGTTCTGTAGCTCCAGAAAATCCATTCTGAGTGCAAGGAGGTCAGAATCCAACAGCATCAGCAGTCCTTTTTCAGCCTGAATCAGATTTTTGCTCAGCTCCCTCAATTTCAGCCAAAAAATACCTGAAATTACAGAAAAATACACAAACTCATAGTAAAGTCTAGAAATATGAATTTTTCCTAGAAACTAATGAAAATAAACTAAAAACTAACTAAAACATACTAAAAACTATATGAAATTATCCCCAAAAAGCGTATAAAATATCCGCTCATCACAACACCAAACTTAAACTGTTGCTTGTCCCCAAGCAACTAGATAAAAATAAATAGAATATTAATAAGTCAAGAAGCAATAATGTCTCAGAGTTTTTGAGTGAAGCTCAGATTCTAATTAGATGAGCGGGACTAGTAGCTTTTTGCTTCCGAACAGTTTTGGCACCTTACTTTATCCATTAAAGCTCAGAGTGATTGGCATCTATAGGAACTTAGAATTCAGATAGTGTTATTGATTCTCCTATTTCAGTATGATGATTCTTGAACACAGCTACTATATGAGTCTTGGCCGTGGCCCTAAGCACTTTGTTTTCCAGTATTACCACCGGATACATAAATGCCACAGACACATAATTGGGTGAACCTTTTTAGATTGTGACTCAGCTTTGCTAAAGTCCCCAATTAGAGGTGTCCAAAGTTCTTAAGCACACTCTTCTTTTTGCTTTGGACCTTGACTTTAACCGCTCAGTCTCAAGTTTTCACTTGACACCTTCACGCCACAAGCACATGGTTAGGGACAGCTTGGTTTAGCCGCTTAGGCCAGGATTTTATTCCTTTAGGCCCTCCTATCCACTGATGCTCAAAGCCTTGGGGTCCTTTTTATTACCCTTGCCTTTTGGTTTTAAGGGCTATTGGCTTTTTCCTCTTGCCTTTTGGTTTTAAGAGCTTTGGCTTTTTCTGCTTGCTTTCTCTATTTTTTTTTCTGCAAGCTTCTGTATTCACTGCTTTTTCTTGCTTCAAGAATCATTTTTATGATTTTTTAGATTATCAATAACATGTCTCATGTTCATCATTCTTTCAAGAGCCAACATATTTAACAGTCTTAAACATCAAATTCAAAAGACATATGCACTATTCAAGCATTCATTCAGAAGACAGAAAGCATTGCCACCACATGTAATTAATTAGAATTTTTCTTGTTAAAAACTCGAAATTTATTGCCTCTTATTCTAAAGATCTACTATTTTATTCATGTTTGCTGATGATGAGAAAAATAAATTATAACTTAATTGAAAATAAGATCAAAATAGGTATGCTAACTACTACTACTTATATCTACTTTCTAAGGTAAACTCCTATAATGACAACTATCACAGAGTTGAAGCAAAAATTAGAATTTAACAACCTTTGTTCTTGGAAGTGGATGTTCCTCTAATCTGCGGGGTGCTTGGTCCTTCAAGAGATAATTTCTGGCGCTTCAATTCCCTTAAATCACGCCCTTGCTCCTCCTGTTCTTTAAGCAAATAGCAAAGAATTCTACTTTGTTCCTTCTGTTCTTTCTTTATTTGTTCCATAGCTTCTTGCATCTTGGTAATAGAGGTTTCAAGATACTCCCAGTATTCAGATTGAGGGATTTCAGGGAGAAATTTCTGTGTTCTCTTCTTGATGGGGTCATCCTGTGCTTGTTGTTTTTCCATTGATGCTTTGGTGATTGGTCGCTCAACTGAGATATACTCAGTTATTCCCATCCTTACTCCAGCGTCCTTGCAGAGCATAGAAATCAAGCTTGGATAAGCCATCCTGGCGTCTTTGGAATTTTTGTTTGCAATTTTGTAAAATTCAGTTGAAATTAGTTGATGAACTTCCACTTCTTTTCCCATCATGATGCAATGGATCATCATTGTTCCTCTAATAGTGACTTCAGAACGGTTGCTAGTGGGCAGCAGAGAATACCCAATGAAGTCCAGCCATCCTCTGGCGACTGGTTTGAGATCTTCTCTTTTGAGTTGATTTGGGATACCCTTCGTGCTGGTGGTCCACCTGGCTCCAGGGATACATTTGTCCTCTAGAATCTTATCCAGGCCCTTGTCTGTTCTCATCATTCTCCTATTGAAGGAGTTTGGATCATCTTTCAGCTGAGGTAGCTTTAAGATCTCCCTGATCTTGTTAGGGTGGATATGAACAATCTTTCCTCTGACCAAGGTCCTTCCCACTTTCGTTTCAGGATTAGCTAGAACTCCCAGTTCCTGATTCGGATTTGCTCCTGGATCTCCGGATATTCGTCTTCTTTCAGATCGAATCTAACTTCCGGGATCATTGATCTTAGACCCATTATTTTGTAATAATGGTCTGAATGTTCTTTAGTTAAGAACTTCCCTTGATTCCAAAGTGGTTTTGGAATGCTCTCTTTCTTGCCTCTTGGAGTGGGTTGTTTTCCTTTAGGAGCCATGATCTTAGTGATCACGGATAGGCACACCAAACTTAGAGGTTGGCTTGTCCTCAAGCAAAAAGAAAAGAAAGGAGAGCGAGAGAAGGAGAGCTAGGTGCAATTGTGGATGGGAGGGGAGGGAGGCCAAACCCATATTTAAAGGGAGAGGGGGGTGGTTTTTTTCGAAAATACAAAGAAAGATAAGATAGAAGATATGATTTAAAATTGAAAAGATATGAAAGATATTTGAAAAAGATAGATTTGGATTTTTGAAAAAGATAGTATGGAGATTTGAAAAAGATATTGATTAGTTGAAAAGAGTTTTGAATGAAAAGAGATAGATTTGTTTTGAAAATTTTGAAAATGATTTGAATTGGATAAAAAAGGATTTGTGCTTATGGATTAAGATACATTTAATATTTTTAAAATAGGGTTTTTAGAAATTAGGGATTTTAGAAATCAGGGTTCTTAACATGTTTATGCAAGAAATCATGAATTGAAACATAAAACTTAAAATTAGAATGAAAAATATGAAGTAAAAACGAATTCACCTCCTCCCCACCATCCTGGCGTTTGAACGCCCAAACGCTGCATGTTTTGGGCGTTCAACACCCAAATGCTGCCTCTCCTGGGTGTTCAATGCCCAGCTGTTGCTTCTTTCTGGCGTTGAACGCCAGGAACTCCTTTGTCACTGGGCATTTTTCGGAACGCCCAGGACGCTGTAAATCTGGCGTTAAACGCCCAGAAGGAGCTTCTTTCTGGCGTTCAACGCCCAGAAGATGCTTCTTTCTGGCGTTTAAGGCCCAGATGGCTATCCTTACTGGCGTTCAACGCCCAGTGGATGCTTCTTTTGGGCGTTGAACGCCCAAAACAGACTCTTACTGGCGTTTTCTTGCCAGTGAGCTCTTTTTCTCTGTTTTGTGTGCAAATTCCTTCTGTAACCCTGTGAACTTATGTAATTGACTCTTTACCTTAGTATCAATGAACTTTACATGAACAAATAAAATCAAGAATAGGGCAAAATGCTTAGAGGAAGTGATGCCCCATGGCTGGGTTGCCTCCCAGCAAGCGCTTCTTTATTGTCTTTAGCTGGACCTTGCTGAGCTTTTAATTTAGCTTCAGCCTTGAGCACTCTTGCTCAATATTGCCTTCAAGATAGTGCTTGATTCTCTGTCCATTAACAATGAACTTCTTATCAGAATCAATATCTTGAAGTTCCACATAACCATATGGTGATACACTTGTAATCACATATGGTCCCTTCCACCGGGATTTCAGTTTCCCAGGGAATAGCCTGAGTCTAGAGTTAAACAACAGAACCTTCTGTCCTGGTTCAAAGATTCTAGATGACAGCTTTCTGTCATGCCACTTTTTTTATTTCTCTTTATAAAGCTTGGCATTTTTGAAAGCAGTGAATCTGAATTCTTCTAGCTCATTTAGCTGAAGCAATCTTTTTTCTCCAGTTAATTTGGCATCAAAGTTCAGGAATCTGGTTGCCCAGTAGGCTTTATGTTCCAGTTCCACGGGTAGGTGACATGCCTTACCATATACAAGTTGGTATGGAGAGGTCCCTATAGGAGTCTTGAATGCTGTTCTGTATGCCCACAGAGCATCATCCAAGCTTCTTGCCCAATCCTTTCTACGGGTATTTACAGTCCGTTCTAGGATTCTTTTTAGCTCTCTGTTAGAGACTTCAGCTTGCCCATTAGTTTGTGGATGATATGGAGTTGCCACCTTGTGGCGAATCCCATACCGGACCATGGCAAAGTAAAGCTGTTTGTTGCAGAAGTGAGTGCCCCCATCACTGATTAGTACTCTAGGGACCCCAAACCTGCTGAAGATATATTTCTGGAGGAACTTCAGCACTGTTTTAGTATCATTGGTGGGTGTGGCAACGGCCTCTACCCATTTTGATACGTAGTCAACTGCCACCAGAATATAAGTGTTTGAGTATGATGGTGGGAAAGGTCCCATGAAGTCAATTCCCCATACGTCAAACAACTCAATCTCCAAGATTCCTTGTTGAGGCATGGCGTAACCATAAGGCAGATTACCAGCTCTTTGGCAACTGTCACAGTTATGTACAAACTCTCGGGAATCTCTATAGAGTGTAGGCCAATAGAAGCCACATTGGAGGACCTTGGTGGCTGTTCGCTCACCTCCGAAATGGCCTCCATATTGTGATCCATGGCAATGCCATAAGATCCTCTGTGCTTCTTCTCTAGGCACACACCTACGGATTATTCCGTCTGCACATCTCTTAAAGAGATAGGGTTCATCCCACAAGTAGTACTTTGCATCAGTGATTAATTTTTTCTTTTGTTGCCTGTTGTACTCTTTAGGTATGAACCTTGCAGCCTTATAGTTTGCAATGTCTACAAACCATGGTATTTCCTGAATGGCAAACAAATGCTCATCCGGAAAAGTCTCAGAGATCTCAAGAGAGGGGAGGGACGTCCCTTCTACTGGCTCTATCCGGGACAGATGATCAGCCACTTGGTTCTCTATCCCTTTTCTGTCTCTAATTTCTATATCAAACTCTTGCAGAAGCAACACCCATCTTATGAGCCTGGGTTTTGAATCCTGCTTTGTGAGTAGATATTTAAGAGCAGCATGGTCAGTATACACAATTACCTTTGATTCTACTAAGTATGATCTGAACTTGTCAATAGCATAAACCTCTGCAAGCAATTCTTTTTCTGTGGTTGTGTAATTTTTCTGGGCGTCATTTAAAACACGGCTAGCATAATAAATGACATGCAGAAGCTTGTCATGCCTCTGTCCCAATACTGCACCAATGGCGTGATCACTGGCATCACACATTAGCTCAAATGGTAATGTCCAGTCTGGTGCAGAAATAACTGGTGCTGTGACCAGCTTGGCTTTCAGCATTTCAAACGCCTGCAGACACTCTGTGTCAAACACAAATGGCGTGTCAGCAGCTAGCAGATTGCTCAGAGGTTTTGCAATTTTTGAAAAATCCTTTATAAACCTCCTATAGAATCCTGCATGCCCCAGAAAGCTTCTGATTGCCTTAACATTGGCAGGTGGTGGTAATTTTTCAATTACCTCTATTTTTGCTTGATCCACCTCTATTCCCTTGTTTGAAATTTTATGCCCAAGAACAATTCCTTCAGTCACCATAAAGTGACATTTTTCCCAGTTTAAAACCAGGTTGGTCTCTTGGCATCTTTTCAGAACTAGTTTCAGATGATCAAGACAGGAGCTGAATGAGTCTCCATATACTGAGAAGTCATCCATGAAGACTTCCAGAAATTTTTCTACCATATCAGAGAAAATAGAGAGCATGCATCTCTGGAAGGTTGCAGGCGCATTACACAGCCCGAACGGCATCCTTCTATAAGCAAACACTCCAGATGGACATGTGAATGCTGTTTTCTCTTGATCCTGGGGATCTACTGCAATCTGTTTATAGCCTGAGTAGCCATCCAAAAAGCAGTAATAATCATGACCTGCCAATCTTTCTAGCATCTGGTCTATGAATGGTAAAAGAAAATGATCCTTTCTGGTGGCTATATTGAGCCTTCTGTAGTCAATACACATGCGCCACCCTGTAACTGTTCTTGTAGGAACCAGTTCATTCTTTTCATTATGAACCACTGTCATGCCTCCCTTTTTGGGGACAACTTGAACAGGGCTCACCCAGGGGCTATCAGAAATAGGATAAATAATCCCAGCCTCCAGTAATTTGGTGACCTCTTTCTGCACTACTTCTTTCATGGATGGATTTAGCCGCCTCTGTGGTTGAACCACTGGTTTAGCATTATCCTCCAATAAGATTTTGTGCATGTATCTAGCTGGGCTTATGCCCTTAAGGTCACCTATGGACCACCCAAGAGCTGTCTTGTGTGTCCTTAGCACTTGAATCAGTGCTTCCTCTTCCTGTGGATTTAAAGCAGAGCTTATGATCACTGGAAAAGTGTCACCTTCTCCCAGAAATGCATATTTCAGGGAAGCTAGTAATGGTTTGAGCTCTGGTTTAGGAGGTTTTCCTCTACCAGAGGAAATTTCAGAGGCTCTTTCATTTCCTCTGAATCCTCCAAATCAGGCTGAACATCTTTAAAGATGTCTTCCAACTCTGATTCGAGACTTTCAGCCATGTTAATCTCTTCTACCAAAGAGTTAATAAGATCAACTTTCATGGAGTCTTTTGATGTGTCTGGATGCTGCATGGCTTTGACAGCATTCAACTTAAACTCATCCTCATTGACTCTCAGGGTTATTTCCCCCTGTTGGACATCAATGAGAGTTCGTCCAGTTGCTAGGAAGGGTCTTCCTAGAATGAGAGTAGCACTCTTGTGCTCCTCCATTTCCAGCACTACAAAGTCAATGGGAAAGGCGAATGGCCCAACCCTGACAATCATGTCTTCAATCACGCCTGATGGGTATTTAATGGAGCCATAAGCAAGTTGGAGACATATCCGGGTTGGTTTAACTAACCAAGTTTTCTGATAGTGGATGCAGGTATTTGGTTGATGCTTGCCCCAAGATCACATAAAGCTGTCTTGGTGCAATTACCTTCTAATGTGCATGGTATCAGAAAACTCCCAGGGTCTTTAAGCTTTTCAGGAAAGCTTTTCAGAATGACTGCATTGCATTCTTCAGTGAGGAGAACTCTTTCAGTTTCTCTCCAATCCTTCTTATGAGTCAAGATTTCTTTCATGAACTTGGCATAAGAGGGTATTTGCTCAAGTGCCTCTGCAAATGGAATCTTTATTTCAAGAGTCCTGAGATAATCTGCAAAGTGAGCAAATTGCTTATCCTGCTCCTCTTGGCGGAGTTTTTGAGGATAAGGTATCTTGGCTTTATATTCCTCAACCTTAGTTGCTGTAAGTTTATTTCCTACAGAAGTGGTTGAAGAAGCCTTTTTAGATGGGTTGTCATCAGCACTTGTGTTTGTCTGATCCCTCACTGGCAATTGAGTGCCAGAGTTAGAAGCTGGAGTGACGTTAGACGCCAGCTCCTCATCTATTCCTGGCGTCTGAATGCCAGAACTGTGCTTCTTTTGGGCGTTCAACGCCAGATCCTTGCTTGTTTCTGGCGTTGAACGCTAGTCCTGAGCATGGTCTGGGCGTTCAGCGCCAGCCTTCCACCCAAATTCTGGCGTTTTAACGCCAGAAGTATTTTTCCCTGGGCTCTTACTGTCCTCAGGTGGATTTTGGGTGGTTTGCTCATTTCTTGGCTTCTTGCTGCCTTGAGGTGGGGTATTTAACGTCTTCCTACTTCTTAATTGAACTGCTTGGCATTCTTCTGTTATTTGTTTTGACAGCTGCTGCTTTGTTTGCTTCAATTGTTCTTCCATATTTATATTAGCCATCCTTGTCTCTTGTAGTCTATCCTTGAGTTCAGCTAACTGCTTGGTTAGAAAGTCCAATTGCTAATTGAATTCAGCAGCTTGTTTTACAGGACTGAGTTCAGCAGTTACTGTTTTAACCTCTTCTTTCATGGAAGGGTCACTGCTTAGGTAGAGATGCTGATTTCTGGCAACTGTATCAATGAGCTCTTGAGCTTCTTCAATTGTCTTTCTCATGTGGATAGATCCACCAGCTGAGTAATCTAGAGACATCTGAGCTCTTTCTGTAAGCCCATAATAGAAGATGTCTAACTGAACCCACTCTGAAAACATTTCAGAGGGGCATTTTTGCAGCATCTCTCTGTATCTCTCCCAAGCATCATAAAGAGATTCATTATCTCCTTGTTTAAAGCCTTGGATGTCTAGCCTTAGCTGTGTCATCCATTTTGGAGGGAAGTATTGATTCAGGAATTTTTCTGTCAGCTGTTTCCGTGTCCTTATGCTAGCCTTAGGTTGGTTATTTAACCACCTCTTGGCTTGGTCTTTTACAGCAAATGGAAATAGTAATAATCTGTAGACATCCTGATCTACTTTCTTATCATGTACTGTGTCAGCAATCTGTAAAAACTGTGCCAGAAACTTTGTAGGTTCTTCCTGTGGAAGACTGGAATACTGGCAACTTTGTTGCACCATGATAATGAGCTGAGGATTCAACTCAAAGCTACTGACTCCAATGGAGGGTATGCAGATACTACTCCCATATGAAGCAGTAGAGGGGTTAGCATATGACCCCAGAGTCCTCCTGGACTGTTCATTTCCACTTAGGTCCATGATGGAGAAAGGGAGATGATGTAAAATAGAAAGAATATTTTTATTTATTTAGTTATTTATTTATTTCGAAAATGAAATAAATTAAAATAAAATAAATAAAAATGGGTGAAGATTTTCAAAAAAAAATGATGAGAGAGGAAGTGGTTAGGAAGTTTTGAAAAGGATATGATGATTTTTGAAAAAGGTTTTAAATTTTGAAATAAAAATATGAATTTTAGAGGTAGATTTCGAAAATTTGCTTTAAAATAGAGAGAAAAGATACTTTTGAATTTGAAGAGGAGAGAGAAAAATAATAAGATAGCACAAGATTTAAAATTTTTAGATCTAATGCTCCTTGTTTTCAAAAATTTTGGAGGGAAAACACCAAGGAACACCAAACTTAAAAATTTTAAGATCAAGACACAAGGAAAACTCAAGAACACTTTGAAGACTCACAAGAACACAAGAACATGAAGAAAGAACACCAAACTTAAAATTTTTAGAAAACCAAACTAAAATTTTGGAAAAACAAAGAAAAATCAACAAGAAAACACCAAACTTAAAGTTTGGCACAAGATTTGTTCAAAGAAAAATTATTTTTGAAAAAAATTTTAAAAATAGGATAGCCAATTACTAAGAACGTAAGCACCACGCTCTAGCTAATTGAGCTATAAATTTAAAGTGTTTTAACAAGGTATAAATAATAAAAGACTCTAAACCAAAAAGAAAAATTTTTCCTAATCAAAGCAACAAAATAAACCGTCAATTGTCCAAACTCAAACAATCCCCGGCAACGGCGCCAAAAACTTGGTGCACGAAATTGGAAATCACAATTCTTCACAAATTCGCACAACTAACCAGCAAGTGCACTGGGTCGTCCAAGTAATACCTTACGTGAGTAAGGGTCGATGCCACGGAGATTGTTGGCTTGAAGCAATCTATAATTATCTTGTAACTCTTAGTCAGGAAAACAATAAAATAATTCACTTATCAAATTTGATTGCAAGGAATAAAAGGGCAGAACACAAATTATACTTGTATGCAATGATGGAGAGTATGTTGGAGTTTTGGAGATGCTTTGTCTTCTAAAATTCTGCTTTCCTCTGTTTCTGATTCATGCATGCATGTCCTCCTATGGCAAGCTGTGTGTTGGTGGATCACTGTTGTCAATGGCTACCATCCATCCTTCCAGTGAAAAGGGTCCACGTGCGCTGTCACCGCACGGCTAATCATCTGCAGGTTCTCAATCGTACCGGAATAGGATTTACTATCCTTTTGCGTCTGTCACTACGCCCAGCACTCGCGAGTTTGAAGCTCGTCACAATCATTCAATCCCTGAATCCTACTCGAAATACCACAGACAAGGTTTAGACTTTCCGGATTCTCTTGAATGCTGCCATCAATCTAGCTTATACCACGAAGATTCCGATTAAGAGATCTAAGAGATATTCATTCATTCTACGGTGGAACGTAAGTGGTTGTCAGGCACGCGTTCGTGGAGGAATGATGATGATTGTCACGTTCATCACATTCATATTGAAGTGCGAATGGATATCTTAGATAGGAACACGCATGTTTGAATGAGAAACAGAAATACTTGCATTAATTCATCGAGATACAGCAGAGCTCCTCACCCCTAACAATGGAGTTTAGAGACTCATGCCGTCAAAAGGTACAAAGTTCAGATCTAAAATGTCATGAGATACAAAATAAGTCTCTAAAAGTTGTTTAAATACTAGACTAGTAAACTAGGTTTACAGAAAATGAGTAAACTAAGATGGATAGTGCAGAAATCCACTTCTGGGGCCCACTTGGTGTGTGCTGGGGCTGAGACTTAAGCTAATCACGTGCATAGGGCTGTTTTGGGCATTCAACGCCAGCTTTGGATCCTTTTCTGGCATTGAACTCCAACTTGTAACTTGTTTCTGGCACTGGACGCCAGACTGCAACATGAAACTGGTGTTGAACGCCAGTTTACGTCATCTATCCTTGAGCAAAGTATGGACTATTATATAGTTCTGGAAAGCCCTGGATGTCTGCTTTCCAACGCAATTGGAAGCGCGCCATTTGGAGTTCTGTAGCTCCAGAAAATCCATTCTGAGTGCAGGGAGGTCAGAATCCAACAGCATCAACAGTCCTTTTTCAGCCAGAAAATACCTGAAATTACAGAAAAATACACAAACTCATAGTAAAGTCCAGAAATATGAATTTTGCCTAGAAACTAATGAAAATAAACTAAAAACTAACTAAAACATACTAAAAACTATATGAAATTATCCCCAAAAAGCGTATAAAATATCCGCTCATCACTTCCATGGGATACTTAGCTATAATGCTATTCTATATGTCAGAGGACTCTTACAGAGGTATCGAGAAAATACAACTAGCATATACTCCTGTAAGTCAAGGGACTCTTACAGTGAGTGTGTATGTGTGCTCCTGTAAGTCAAAGGACTCTTACAGTGAGTGTGTTGAGCAGATATAAGTTAACTAGCTCCGCCATGCAAGGCAAAGGACTCCTGCAGTAGGTTGCTAGTGCCGCCCTGCAAGTCAAAGGACTCTTGCAGTGGTTTGTCTCACAAGTCAAAGGACTCTTGTGAGGGGCATTGCCAAACAGGGAAGCCTTACCTGGTCAAAGGACTCCGGGTAACGTCGGAAGCGGGTATGTAACTGACAAATGAGCTCATTACTTACATTAAGGCTAGACATGCACCTTTCTTGTCTGCACATCATTCTCTGTTGTATTCCTTCTTGTGTATGATTTATTTTTTTATGTTTGTCTGCTTGTGTGCTATATATGTGATTTATTTTCTTGTATTTTTCTATTTGTGTTCTGCTTTCTGTTTTTCTATCTATTTTTAACTTCTGTTTACTACTTCACTGTATTCTATTATTCGTTTGCTAATTGAAATCGAATAAATGAATGTAACTAATAACCCCGGCCCTACTAAGAACTCCCCAGTTCTGACCCTTTCTCTCTTCCTTCCCCCTTCAGATGGAAGCATGAGTCTAGGGTGAATCTTGTTCTCTGTTTATATGTATATATTGTGAGACCAGCCAATGTCTGCACCCCGTTTGTATGTGAACTTTAACCTAAATCCTATGTACGACACTCCTGTTGTGTGGCTACTTGATGAGGTACTAAAGAGACGTCATATGGCAATGTCTGGTCGTGCAGAGGAGTAAGAGATGATGTTCTACCTTTTGATGACGTTCCACCTAACTTGAGTTTTGAAGACTTAGATCGTACTTTCCCTCACTTTAGTAGTTTAGAGGAACTAGGTGAGTATAGAGTCTAGGCTAGCCTGGGCGCCAACTTAGGGACTTCTTGAACAGGTCAGTGTATGTAGTTATTATCTAGCTATATCTAGGGGTGTTCTAACTAAAAGTCAATACCTAAATAAAGGCTGGATCACTAAATGTTATTAACTGCTTGTGAAGTATTTATGTGTAGTTGTTTATAACTGTTTTATCTGTTACCAGTTGAGAATTGATTATGAATGATTCCATCTATTAATTCAAACGTTTTCAAAATAAAAAATAAATAAAATACCTCGTAAATTAACTACGTTTTTAACAACGAATCAGGCTCATTTGATAAATAATAGATAATAATTAGGAAGATAAATTGGTAGCGCTCAGTTTCCGGTATGATCTAGACATTTTGAAAATTGGGTTGTTATACTGAAAACCTCTGGTTCTCATACCATATTCTGTTTTTGTTTTTTAGATGCTGGTCGCAACCCACCTCGGTGAGTTGCTTTGATGGTGACAGAAGCAGAGGATCCTGGATACATTTTGGACTCTTTTTTATTATTTTGTTTATATCTCTCACTTTTGTATCTTACTTTTGCCTAGAGGCTTATTTCGAGAGAGAAAAACTTGTATAAGCTGTTTTAACTTTCATATTTCTGTTTGTTCTATATGTAGCTAGCCAGCTTAAACTCCGCGATTCGTGGCTAGATCCTTATGCTATTATACTCTTATATTTTGTTATATCATATCTATATCTTGTGCGTTAAGTTAGTAGCTTCGTGTGTACGTTTTGCGCTTTTTAAATCCTGTTTTTGAGCTGTATCCTTCATCGGGCTTCTAGAATATATTACTTCTTCGACATATTATATGTATAAGCCTTAGACTTGTCGTAACCTTTGATTAACCTTGGCTTTATGAGGCGAGGTAAGGCTTAGGGTAATTAGGGTGTTACAGTACGTCTCGGCAGAGCCCAGGGTCCGAGTAGCGTGTGTGTTCGCGTACGCAGGGTTCCAATTTCCTCAAAAGCTACTAAGTTTGCAGAAATTATATTTTTACACCAAACTTCAACTGCACATAATATTTTTTGTAAAAATATCGTTTTTAGTCCATTCTTCAAACAGTGTAAACTTCACGGATCCAATTTTTATTCAAAACAAGTTTACAAAATTTAGGGGTTTGGAAGCCAAGTTATAGCCCGCCAAAGTTGGTCAAAATTAACTTTTAACAAAATTTACAAAATTTCTAACTTTCCAAATTTTCAATTCCTAACCCACCAATTCACAACCTTAACATGTCAACTTACACAATTCACTTAACCCATTTCAAGTCAATATTACAAAATCACCATCAACCTTTAACACATCAACAATCATCATTATTTTATACACATCAACATCATAATCAAATACATAAAAGCTCATTCACCCTTTACACACAAATCAAAAACACAATTCATTCAATTCATTCCTATTTTAAGGTCTTCTTGCCTAACTTTTCATGTGACATTAGGCATTAACTACAAGAAACTAAAATCTTACCTTGGTTTATTCCTCTTTAAGCTTGGAACACCTCAAAATGCCCTCCTTCCATAAGCCTCAACCCTCTAACTTCCTCACCAAACAAAATCCTAGCTTCCAATGCTCAAATCATTCGTCCAATAGCCACCAATTTGGTTACAAACCATATAATTTAATCTAATACCACACAACTCACTATAATTAACGTAGGGTTACCAAATTTCAATAATTTACAAGGGTCTAATAGTTTTTTCATCTTACCCATAGCTGTTTTGAACAAAACACAATAATTTCCACAAGCTAGCTTGATCTTAAAACATGAAAACATAACAATGCCATAACTCAATATTTCAAATTTGAGGGGAGAAAAGATTGGGTGAGAAATAATTAATTCCTTACCACAATTCTTGTATGGTTTCAAAGAGCTCAATGTGGTAGTCGTGTAGCCGCAAACGGTACGGCTATCAGAGCTCTGGATTGGAAGATATGGAGGATTGAATATGAGCCAAGGGTTAGGTCTCTTGTGATTCCCTTTCCCCTCTTTAGTGTGCTTTAAGAAGGGAAGGAGGCTGAGTTTGCATGCTTTATATGTTGGGCCTTGGGTCCGGTCCAACCAGTTCGATTTGTTGGCCCGATTTTTGGTCAAAATCTTTAAAATTAGTGTCAAAATTTGTATTTTTAATATTTTTACCTCTTTAGATTATAAAATTTTAATTTTCTAATTTCTTAATAACAATTAATTTATTAGCTAATTATTTATTTATTTCACAGGGTTTACACCACCGAGGAAAAAACACTCGCTGTCTCTACTGCAACACGTGCTCAACAAATCTGCTGCTACTACTGCTATCCCCGTCTCATCTTCCACCACAGTTGAGGTTCACGTTGCCATCATCACAGCCTCTGCCACGACAATTTTAAAGAGAGCATGCAGCCACTATCATCAGATTGGTTTATTGATATGGTAATTATAGTTTTTAATATTATTTTCTGAGTTTAACATTTTATTAGGGTTAGTTGTTGTTAAATTAGTAATTAAATTTGCTTAATGAAGTATGTTATTAGGAGTTATTATGTTAATTTAATGTAAGTTAAAATTAAATTTGTCATGCCTTGATGCGTTCCCATCTTTAGTTATAATGTAAGTGAAAATTAAATTTGTTATGCCTTGATGCGTTCCCATCTTTAGTTATTTTTCTTACTTTTAATTCTTGTTTTCTTAGGTATAATTATAGTTTCATCTTCTAATCTCATTACTTTTAAGTATCTTTTTTTACTAAGGTATTTGCTAAGTGTTTTCAAGGAAACACAAGACTAAAGAGATAAAAATCAAGTAGCAAGGAGAAGATGATAAAAGGAAAACACAACAGAGCTTCTCAAGAGAAGAAACTGTTGTGCGTACGCATGCCCTATGCGTATGCAAAAGTTAAAAAAAAAGCCTTGTTGTGCATACGCATGCCTCGTGTATACGCACAAGTCCACTTCAACAAAGGGGGCGTGCCATGCCATGCAGGGTATACCATGCCCTATAAAATTCCATAAAAAGAGAGATGTGGGAAAAATATTCTGAGGGAGAGTACCCTACTACCTTCTTCACTTTTAGCATTCACAATTAAAAGAGGACGTGGAAAAAATATTCTAATGGAGGGTGCCTTACCAGCTTTTCTACTTCCAACTAACAATCAAAAGAGGATGTGGGAGAAAATAATCCAATTTTCAAGGGAGAGTGCCCTACTACCTTCCCTACTACCAACCAATAATCAAAAGAGGAGGTGGGAGAAAACATTCCGAGGGAGAGTGTCCTACCATATTCCCCACTTTCTTACTACAACAGCATTCCGAGGAGGAATAATTATAAGGGAGAGTGCCTTACCACTTTTTCCTGGAGGCAGTGCCACATCAATACGCAAGCGGAACAAACCTCCATCCTTGCTCAAAACAAATATCCACTCAACCCAAAAGTGGAATAACACCCAGACCTTTCCATGCAAATAGGACAATCCTCTGTCCTTGCAAATTTATCCATTTAGGCCACAATCAATCAATATCAACGTCTTTTAGCAATTTCATAATTTATTAAACCCAATAATCCCTATTTGTTATCCATTTATCAATTTAATCCCAACCACTTTATCAATTAATCAATTCCGTTTTATTCCTGAGTGGGATAACACCACCGTTCTCACTGTAGGCAGGACGAGGCTACCATTCCCACTTAACCCGGAGCAAGTGGGACAAACCATAATTGTTGCATCTTACCCAGGTGTCTCAAATTTCAACTTAGAGCTAGTGGGACAAACCTCAATCCTTGCGTCTTACCTAGGTGTCTCAAATCTCAACCCATAACAAGTGGAACAAATGACAATTCTTACATCTTATCCAGGCAGTCAATTATTAATCATTAACTTTAATCAATTCCACAAATTATTAGTTAGTTTAACCTCAATTTGTTATTAAATCCTTAAGCTTAGGTTCATTAACCCCAATCTTTTTATCAATTTGCCAATTCCTTTAACACATGAGCAGGATGACACCTTCGTCCTCATGGTGGATGAGATAAAACCACCATGCCCACAACATTTCCTCCAGTCAACTATGTGTTTATTTCGGGAATAATTTAATTTAATTCATTGGACTTAGCCACACTCTATCCATAGCTTAAAAATAAGTTATCAGATATTCTACAGGGTTTACAAGCTTGTCAGTAAAGGCAAATAGTCAAAAATAAGGTTTCTTCAAGAAAACACGATCTGTGTGTACGTATCGCCCCTCGTGCGTATGCACCGATCAAAAAGCATTTCCCACTCGTGTGTACGCATCACCCACCCATGCGTACGCACAACCTAAAAATTTGCTCTCGTGTGTACGCACGAGATACAACACTCATTCTGAGTGGTGCGCACGTATACTAGGCCAAAAATCTTGGTTTTCTCCAAAATCTAAATTTTCATATTTTTGTATCCATTTTTAATCATTCATATCTTTTCGTACAATTATTCATTTTCCTCCATTCTTAGATGGTTTTAATGATCTTTTCACTAGCTTTAATTTAAGATAAATTTCACTCAATTCTGAACTCTGAGCGCCAGGTTGTGGCCCGTTGAAGTTAGTCAAAATTTTGTTTTTACCAAATATGCATAATGGTCAATTTTACAATTTTCCAATTCATTTCATTTCAAAATCACCCTAAAACCATTCCTAGGCATCCTCAACCCTTATTTATCAAATTTTCAATCACTTCATATCCAATCCAAGCCTAATCAACCAATTTCCAATCAAGACCATAACATATCACACTTATACATCAACAATCACAACCCAAACCAACAATCAAGTATCCAACCAATTACCATTATTTCAATAACAATTCATAATACGGCAATACCACCAAATTACCATAACTTACCAAGAAGGGGATACCATATCCTTTCATTGCCTCTGGCCCAAATTCTCATATCATAAGCAATAATCAATCAAAATCACTCAATCATACTAAATCATTCATAGCCAATCAAACCATAAGCTCACTCAACAATTAACAATATTCTTCCAACATTCAAGTGCACACACATTCCTCATAACGCTTGACTTTTCATATTATTAATACAACATTTCAATAATCATTCACACTAAATCATCAATATCAATCACGTCAACCATTCAACGCTATCTTATGGCCATTAACTTAGGTTTTCACATGACCTTACATAATGTTTATCCAAAACTAAAAGATGTACCTTAATGATGGCAGATTTCCAACACTTGGATTCTCTCCCTTCTAGCTAATTAAGCTTGATCAACATCAATCAAGCATCAACAATTACTTGGCAATCACACCAAGCACCAAAAATCAACCAAGCAACTCTAATATCACCAAATTCTATACAATTTCAAACTAGAGCTCATATAAAATAGAAGTTTAAAGAGGAAAAAGGCCACCTTACCTTATCGCATTTGAAACTTGGGTGGAACCCAAGTACAATCCATGCTAGAGCCTCCCAATTGTATCAAAATCACAAAATCTCAACAACAATGTATCCAAAACAGGAATTAAAGAGAGATTTTAAAAATAGCTCAAGGTTCTTGGGAGTACTTATAGAATCAAAGAGCTCGATCTAGGTGGTAGCGTAGCCGCAAGCAGGTCTTCAATCGGAGCTACGAATTAAAAGTTATATGGGTTTGAAGATTGAAGTGAATAGTAGAGGCTAGGGTTTTGTTCTTCTCTCTTCTCTCTATGCATGCCTCTCTCTCTTTCAAATGGGAGTCGAGTGTGCTGAATTTACTAAGAAAGGACTGGCCTTAAAATAAAAAATAGAACCATTGAAAGATGATTTCAATGATAGTTTTTTAAGATGATGAATTTGTATTTTTTGCTAGGAGGTTGAAACGATTGATGAAGAGCAAAGGCAAAAATAGGGGCTCAAGCTTGAAAGACTACAAAAAGGACCTTAGCAATGTTATTTGTCATCATTTCAAGGAAGCTGACCACTACAAATATGATTATCCTAAAATCAAGAAGGAGGACAAGGTGAAAAGAGAGAAGAAAAATGTGTTGATGGCTTTATGGGAAGACCTTGAGAATGACCTAGATGAAGAACAGGAATTTGAAAATGAAGCTCAAGTGTGCTTCATGGCTGCACACAATCAACTGCATAAGGTAGATTATTTTGCTATCTAAAACGGATTTGCTCATTATCATTGACGATTTAACTCATCATGCAATTAAAATTCAAGTTAAATATGATAAATGCAAGTTGAAAAATAATTTTTTAAAAGCTAAAAATGATGTTCTCAAAGGAAATTTGATGGAAACTGAAAGTACTGTTGATTTAATTGAGGAAAACATATTTCTTAAATATGCATGAGAGAAATTTAAGGGAAAATACTCGGTTAATACATCATTAGACCTCATTACTGAAAATGAGAGATTACACAAAATGATTAGAGGCTTGAATCAAGATTTAGCACAATTTGATTAAAGTTCTAACAACTTAGACAAATTTCTAGCTAGTCAAAAATCCTTGTTTGAAAAATTAGGTTTAAGTTATGTTGATAAAAGTAAAACTGTTTTTGAAAAACATCATATTAAAACCAAAGATTCAACTTCAAAAACCAAAAACCATTAAGTCTTACATCACTACCAAAATTTAGCAAAAAAAAGAATCATTGCCAAAATTGTAAAAGACATGGTCACACTTCTCTTTAATGTTTTATTATTAAAAGAAAAATTAGTAACAAAGTGTACAAAGTGGTAAATAATTACAATGCCCTTAGACAACCAAGGTGGATTAACATCAAAGGATCCAAATTAATTTGGATGCCTAAGATTACTTGAAGTTTTGTGTAGATTTGCCTTGCATCCAGAAAAAAGAAAGACTTGTGGTACTTGGATAGTGGATGTTCAAGGCATATGACAGGAAAGACAACGTTTTTCATTAAGCTCAATAAGTATGATGGAGGATTTGTGACATTCGGCGATGATGGAAAAGGAAAAAACATTACCATAGGAAAAGTTGGTAAAGATTTTTCTACTTTCATTGATAATATATTTTTGGTTAAAGAATTTAAGCATAATCTTTTAAGCATTAGTCAACTTTGTCATTTGGGCTATTGGGTTATTTTCAAAATGTTAGAATGGTTAGTCGTAAATGAAATTTCTAGTGATATGCTATTTGTTGCTAATAGATGTAATAATGTGTATGGTCTTACTCTAGATGAACTAAAGGACAAAATATAGCTTGTTTTATTTCCATGAATTTAGAAAAGTGGCTTTGGCATAAGAGATTGGGGCATACTAGCATGTTTCAAATCTCTAAAACTAGTGAAAAAGGATTTAGTTAGAGGTCTTCTTAAAATTAGATTTGACAAAGATATCACATGTGATACTTGTCAAATGGAAAAACAAACCAAAAGTTCTATTGAATCAAAGGAAGATGTCTCAACTAAAAGAGCTTTGAAATTGCTACATATTGATATTTTTGGTCCTATTAGAACTCAAAGTCTTAGAGAAAAATACTATGGCTTAGTTATTATTGATTACTTCACTAGATTTGGTTGGATTTTCTTTCTTGTTCATAAGAATGATGCATTTTTAGCCTTCAAAATTTGTTTGCAAAAGGTTCAAAATGAAAAAGATTTAAAGATTGCTTTTACTAAAACTTAGAAGTGATCATGGAAAAGAATTCAAAAATCAAGATTTTGAATTTTTTGTAATGAACATGGTATTTCACACAATTTCTCTTGTCCTAAAACATCTCAACAAAATGGTGTTGTGAAAAAAAGAAATAGAACCTTTCAAGAAATGGCTAGAGCAACGCTTTGTGAAAGTGAGGTACCAAAATTTCTTTGGGCTGAAGCTGTGAATACAGCATGCTATATTTTAAATAGAACCATCATTAGAATGTTTTTGAAGAAAACCCCTTATGAGCTTTGAAGGGAACTCCTCCCGATCTGAAACACTTTCATGTTTTTTATGTACATACTTTGATTTGAATACAAAAGATAATTTGGAAATGTTTGATTCAAAGACATATGAATGTATTTTTGTTATACATTCAACTTCTAGCAAAGCCTATAGAATGTATCACAAGGACTCTAGGATTGTTGAAAAAACCATACCTATTTCATTCTGTGATACTGATGTTGTCCTATGTATTTTGGAAGATGTTGATGTAGAAAATCAAGTTTAGAACACTAGAAATGATGCCCAAATTCATGAAAAAACAAATCACTGCATGTTGTCCCTAAAACTGATGTAACAGGAAATTCTGCAGGAGAAATTCTCTTTTAACTCCTATAACTATAAAATTTTCTGGAAGTAACAGCAACTTTGAACCAACTAATTCTAAATCTATTCTTAAATCCTCAAACCTCGAGAATGGAGATTCCTGAACTATCCTTAAGAGTTCGTCATAAGTGTAACACCCTAACTATCAAAATGTCACGCTTTTGGCTACGCCACTCTGATAGCTCGAGAATTATGAAGACTCTTATACTATTTAATACTAAAATATGAGCCTGTTTAAAACTTAAACTAAATTTTTCAAAAGCATACATTCAGACTTACAATATAAATTACAATACTCACAGGAAATACATATTAAAATCCGATCCCTCTTACAAAACTTGCAAAGTTAAAGGCGAGGGAAACATAAATACTAAAACAATACAGAAATATCGTCTAACAGAAAAGAAATAAGCTCTTCCGAACTTCGTCGTCCGTAACCTGAAAAAGAAAAGACCTGTAAGGGAGTGAGAACATCATCCTCGACAGGGTTCTCACTATAAGGTTGTAGAATTACTATAATAGGATACGCGAGATAAAATCGTTACAGTGATTAATAACCGCCTTAAGCATATTTTCAAAATCGAAGGTTTACCATAAAAAAATATCTGAAATCTTTTCTGAAATAGGAAACTGTTCATTTCTCAAAAATTCAAAAGCCTTTCAAGAGGGTTGTCTATGGTGAACTAGATTAGTTTTCATACTTTGCTAAACCAGAAACATCAACCAAACATGGCCTTCGACCCATCTCATGAACAACCATGGCCCTAGGCCCAAACAATCCAAATAACAACTAGTCACCACAGTCCACCAAAATCCCAGTCGCAAACACAAGTAGGAAAGTTCAAGCAGAAACAAACAATTACCTCAAGTAGAACAATTAGCAGTTAACCACAATTAATCACAAAGGCAAACCAAGTATAATATGCACACACAAACAATGTCACATAGATGCATATGATGAATGCCTGCCCTAGTGGCTGATGAGTCTCATCTGTCGATTATAAAGCCAACCCGACAAGTCCTGGTAGCTAACTATTGGACTGTCCCTCTGTCGTGCATCCCCAACTCGAGTTATTCATAATCATAATCATAATTCACATCCAACACCCTCATTGGTGTATATTCACGGGGGCGAGCTCATCCGGAACTTTCACAGTGTCCGGCCACACTTGCAACATAGGGTCAGCAGAGTATCGAGTCTCCACCTAGAGCACGTGGTGGCTAGCCATTGCTTTTACCCAGGAAAAGTCGTATCTCAGATAGGTGAAGAGCAACAATCACAATATCAATAAACTCGGCAGATATGCATTTATTCTTAGCCATAAATCAACATTCATCTCAGCCATCCAGCTTAAATTCATGATTCATAGTCAGCCATCCATCTCATAACATATTCCGCAATCAGCCATAATTCATTATCATACACAGGCATTCCGGCTCATAACATAATAGCACTTCCACCATCCAACATCATCAAACTCATAAAATCATCATTCAAGCCATAAATCACTTTTTTCTCAATTCACTTCACTTTGAAATAAAAAAATTAATTCTTTTCAGCCTTGTTGTTCCGAGGGTTACCTGAAATTGAAGGATGATCTCGGATGAGATCTGCTGTGGTGGTCGGAGCTGCCGTGTGCGACTTGTTGGATCTGGTGACCAGAGCTGTTGATCCTTCGTAGAATCAGAGTATGAGTTATACCTGGGTGCTCCAGCATATTTATATTAGTGTGGAGTGACTTTCTTGATAAGATAAGCTAGTTATCTTTATCTTATCTTTGAGTGAAGTCATCTTATCTTTAAGGGGAACCGCCTTTATCTTTCTCGGCTTTGGCTGCCTTTAGATTGGGCTGTGTTCCTTCGTTTGGGCCTTTCTTGGGCCTTTGTAGCGATTTGGCCGAACTCTTTAAGGAAGAGGTCGGTTGTACTGACTTGAAGAGGTCGGTTGCTTTGTCCTCGATCACCCCAGGTCGGATAGCTCGACTCAAGGTATGAACAGTGCCCCTGCTTGAGCTCAATCTTTACTTTTTAGGGTTGTATTTCCAGATTTCGTCCCTTTTGAAGAAGTCGAGCTCGAGCATTATATAACTTCTGCTGGGTTCTCTTGAATGCGAAGCATTTTCCTCCTCTTTTTAATGGTAGCGTGCATTGCATTTTTCTTGGGAACGTGCGAGGATTAAATGCTCATTAACCCCTTTTGTCGTTTCCCTCTTTTCATTTCATTTTGAATTTTTAAGCCCTTTTTCAGTTTCTCTTCCCCTTTCTTTTCGCTCTTCTCTTGCTCACGACATTTCACTCTTTTTGCACCCTTCTGTTTATACATCTCTCTTCGAAGAAGTCTGTTTGGCGTGGGTTTGTTGTCGTCTCTTTCTGATCTTCTCGACAATCTTTAAAATGGTTGTTGCTTTCTTCTTCTTCCTCAGGTTGGTATTTTCTTTCATTTTTTCATTTTGATGACTTGTCTTGGTACTTTATGTCTGCGAAGAATCCGTTTTGAAAGGCTGGATCCTTTTTGCTAAAGGTTGCATTTTTTAATTAGTGCTGTGCTTTTCTTTGACTTGCCCCTAACTCTTTGCTTGCTGTTGTGCTTTGTGTTTTCATGTTTTCAAGCCTTCTATCTTTCCCTGCCTTGAAGTGACTGTTTGGTGTGGACTTTGCGCCATTCTTCGTTACTACTTTCTTCCCCGCAGGTTAGTGTTTTCTATCTTTTCTCTTTACGCTTTCGATAACTGTGCATGCTTTTGATGTACGGCTTTGACTTTGTATCTCGCTTTTGCTCTTTGAAAAACTTTGATTCTTCTGTGAAAAGATTGTCTCTTTTTGTGTCTTGATCCACGACTTGTGATTTTTCCTTGTTGCTTGCTTTTTTGCGAAGAATGTGCGCTTTTTAGGGTTTTCGTTGCTATTCTTGTATCGTTGTCTGGCTTTTGTTTTCTAGCTTAACAATCTTTTGATGATGAACTGTCAATAGGAGAAGTTATGACTTTTGATGCTTTTTGTTGGTGATGATGATTTTCGCTTCGTGGAGTGTTGATTCTTGTTTGCGAGATGTTTATGGCGTAGGTTATCGATTTCCTTTTTCCTGGTTCTTGCCTTGTTATTGCCTCCAAAGGGTGCCCTTGGACTCTAGTGTGAATCCTGGGGTTTCCCTTTTACTGCTGCTTCTGATTCTTGGTGATCACATATTATCATCCGAGTTGTTTCCTTATCTGCCCAGGATGTTTGGTAGTAACCCCATTTTCTTTTTTTCTTTCTGTAGGAATAGTTGACCCATGTCTCTTCGCAAGAACATTGTTGAAATGTCTACAAAGATCCCAGAAGGCATGTTTGACTGGCTAGACTCTGTTGTGTTGATGTGTGTCACAGTTGCTGATTCTGAGTATTGTGTGTGACTTAGGAGGCACCATAGGATTTGTAGTGATAGGGATCAAGAGAAGAATTATGAGCTAGTGTCGCCTGATCCTGAGAAGAGAGTTAGTTTTCCCTCTTTGGTTCAAGGGAAACGTCCCTTCTTCTATGCTTACGACTATTTCTTTAGTTAGTTGAATATTACCATTCCTTTTACCCCTTTTGAGACCGAGTTGTTGTGGTCTTGTAATGTGGCTCATTCTCAACTCCATTCAAACTCTTGGGGCTTTATAAAAATCTTTCAATTGTTGTGTCAGAAACTGGATATCCGACCTACCCAAACTCTTTTTCTTTATCTTTTTTATGTTGACGAAGCCTAGGGCTACTGAGAAGAAAGCCTCCTGGGTTTCTTTCTGAGCCGCTCAAGGAAAAACGGTTTTCTCTATGTATGACGAGTCCTTTAAGGACTTTAAAAACTATTATTTCAAGGTCCGAGCTATTGAGGGAGCTCGGCCCTTCTTTTTGGATGAAAACGATGAGCCTACCTTCCCTTTGTGCTGGCAGAAGAATGTAATAGTAGCTAGGTATTCCTGGAAGAGTCTTGATGAGGTCGAGCAGGCCTTTGTGAATGTGTTGGAGGAAATTTGGGGAGAGCCTCCCCATCTTGACACAAAGAAGTTTTTAGGAGACCCTTCTCTTCTTCGGACTGAATTAGGAAGTTGTCGACTTTATTTGTAGCTTTTCCTTATTTGTTTGTTTGTTTGCCAATATATCCCCTTCTTAGTTATGATTTTGTTTTCCTATTTCAGAGATGTTGAAGTCCGTAGATTCCATGAAGGCCTATCGTTAAGCTAAGAAGGCGACAGCTGCCTCCAACATCTCAGCCAAAATTGCAGAGGGAGAGTCTTCTCAGGTTCTTCCCAAGAAACCGGTGTCGAGTGCTTCTAGGCCGAGGAAGGTTATTCCAACCCCTCAGGTCCGAATTATTCCTTCTGACCCAGCTCGACCATCTACTGGTGCTGCCTCTTCTCCTACTGTCGGCCCTCCTCCTAAAAAACAAAAAATTGTTGAGCCTTTTAACTTGGATGCCCCAGATTTCGATGCGGTGGGGTTTGTTGATAATCAGATTGCCCCCTTTGGTCGACTTCTAATGGATGATGTGTCTATCCTACATCACTTGAATTTTATTACTAGTAGCAGCATTCGGATGGCCCATATGGGTGCGGCTTTGTTTCGAACTGTCCAGGGTTCCCAAGTTCATGCAACTAAGGAGTTCTTGGAGGATGCAAATTCGGAGTTTGATAGGATCAAAGGTCTGAAGGACGAGCTTGATGCTAGGGTTATTAAGCTGGAGTTGGACTTGGAGAAGGAGAAGTCGCGGGCCGTCAGGGCTGAGGCAACCGCAAATTTGGCAGAGGAAATGGCAAAAAATCATAAGGAGAATTATACCTGTAGTTATACCGAGGTGTTGGAACTGAGGGGCAGGCTTGAGATTGCTCTTGTGGATTACGCTGATCTCCAGAGCCATCTGGTAGATAACGTGACGGGTGCGTATGAGAATCTAAAGGCGCAGGTCCGAGTTCTTGCTCCTGAACTCGACCTGACTCTCTTCATCCTGGACAACATGGTGGAGGAAGGAAAGATAGTGCCAGCTCCTGATGATGAAGATGATGAGCCTCTTCCTGCCCCGTCAGCCAAAGCTTCTGCTGCCACGACTTCTTCAAATCCTTCAGCTGAGGTCGACCCTTCCTAGCCTGATCTGGATTGTGCAATTCTTAACCGTGAGGATGGGACCGTGGACGCCATCCCTGTGAATATCATTCCTCATTGTTCTGCCACTGATGCTGCTACTGGGGAAACCCTGCACCCCTTATGATTTATGTGTTTTTATCTCCACAGCCCGACTTGTGGGCTTTTGAACTCTAGTTTTTGTAACTTTGATTATAACTTGGTTCCTTTGACTGTTAGTTGCTTCTATGCAACTTAGTAGATAAATAGAATGCTTTTGAACTCTTGAGGCCCTCTTTCAGGTCACCTTCTGAGTCTTTTTAGTGATTGCTTCTTTTGATATGCTGATTGTTCTTTTTGCAAACTTTGTAACTTTTGTAGATCTTTATAGAGTGTTGGTACTCTGGTTGTCCGACCTCTTTTTGATTAGATCTTTTATCTGTCTTCTGGTTGGGTGAGATGATCCTTGGGACTAATTTGCTTGACAACTTTTTAGTGTTCTGGCAGAACCTTTTTAGTTAGTCTTTGAACAATTTTGATAGCCTTGTTGTTGTGATGTGGCTTTTTGGACAGGGCTGCGTTTCTTTTAGCGCATGCTTAGGATGGTCGACTTTGTTGGTTTGAGATACTGCTTTCATTGGTCGACTTCTCTTGTTGAACCCTTTTAAGTTATTTTCAGTAACCTATTTTTACTCAGACTTTTCCAGGCCTCTCTCTATGGATTTTACTTTTTATAACATTTTACATTGATGAGTTTGGTTCGACTTCTTCTTGTCGAATCCTCAAGTTATTTTTAGTATCGTCTATTGTGACCTCTACATTCTTATGTGGCGTTTTGTTCTCTAAATCAGAATTGTGGTCGTTGTCAAGATTGTCCACCATGATGATGGGATGACTTCCAGATTCCCTGGCAACAGCGCCAATGTTCTGAGGGTTACCTGAAACTATAGGTCGATCTCAGACGAGATCTTCTGTACTGGTCGGAGATGATGCGTTCGACTGGTGGGTGGCGGCCGGAACTGTCGTGTCTGACTTGTTGGACTGGCTATGCCGCTGATCCTTTGTCACCGGAGGGTGGGAGTACCTGCAAGGGACTCTGATGCTTAAGTTAGCAAGGGTATTAAGCAGGTTTTTTTAGTAGAATCAGAGTATGAGTTATACCTGGGTGCTCCAGTGTATTTATAATGGTGAGGAGTGACCTTCCGGGGGATAAGATAGTTATCTTATCTTTATCTTATCTTTGAGTGAAGTTATCTTATCTTCAAGGGAATTGCCATTATCTCTATAGGCTTGGGCTGCCTTTGGATTTGGTTCGTGTTCCTCTATTTGGGCCCTTTTTGGGCTTTCTTGGTGATTTGGCCGAGCTCTTTGAGAAGAGGTTGGGTAGTCCTGATCTGAAGAGGTCGGTCGTCCTGTTGTCAAACAACCCGGGTCGGACTGCTCGACCTAGGGTATGAACAGGTATTAAGCAGGTTTTTAGTAGAATCAGAGTATAAGTTATACTTGGGTGCCCCAGTGTATTTATAATGGTGTGGAGTGACCTTTCTGGAGATAAGATAGTTATCTTATCTTATCTTATCTTTGAGTGAAGTTATCTTATCTTTAAGGGAACCGCCCTTATCTTTCTAGGCTTTGGCTGCCTTTAGATTGGGCTGCATCCCTTCGTTTGGGCCTGCTTGGGCCTCTTATGGCGATTTGTCCGAGCTCTTTGTGAAGAGGTCGGTAATGGGCCAACCTTCCAAGAGGTCGGCCAACCCGGTTTTTTATAGCTCGAACCGATGTATGAACAGTGCCCCTGCTTGAGTTCGGACCTTTCCGTGAGATCGTGCTTTCAGAGCTTCGATCTCTTTGAGAAAGTCGTGCTCAAGCATCCTGACTTGTTTCTTCATTGCTTTGCAATCCTTCCAGATTTTCTAGAGGTTTGGTAGTTCTCAGTCCGACCTCTTTTGAGTGGTAGTGTGGGTTTTCTACCCTTCCCTTCTGGATCACGCCTTGCTTTAAGTTTGTATTGACAACCCTCTGCCTTAGCGAAGTTATCCTTACGGCTTGATACCCGGGCTTTTAGTGACTTGTCTGATGACTTTTTAGTGTTATTTATATAGAACCTTTTTTAGTCTCGGATGACGTTCGTAGCCCTGTTTGAGATTGTGCCTTCTTTGAGCAGAGTTGTATCCTTTTTAGCTAAGCACATTTGATCCTTAAGTTATTTCCCAACCTTTTGGTTTGTTCTTTTTTGAGATCGTACTTGCGCCTCTTCTTAACTGACGTCGACCTGTACGACTTTGCCCCTGCTTGGGACCTTTCCGTGAGATCGTGCTTTCAGAGCTTCGATCACTTTGGGGAAGTCGTGCTCAAGCATCCTGACTTTGGTCGATTTTGAGTAGTTTCTCCTTGTGTGAGTCTGGTTTTGCCCTTTTTCATTTGTTGAGAGGACTTTTCAACCTTTCTTCCGACTTGTTTGTCTTCACTGCTCGGGCTTTTTAGTCATAATCCAACAACTTTTTAGGTAGTGTTTCGGTGGGGAACCTTTTTATAGTTTCTTTGGATGACCTTTTAGCGCCGTTCTGATTTGTGATTTTGCCTTTTAAGTAGTGTCTTTTTTCAAGACTTCGTACCTTTCAGCAAAGCATTCCTGGCCTTCCTTAGCCTTTGTGAGATGTTTATAGAGTGTTGGCACTTTGCTGTCCGACCTCTTTTTGATCAGATTTTGTTTTGTCTATCTCCTATTTAGGCGAGATGACCCCTGGGCTGACTTGTCTAACAACTTTTTTAGTGTTCTCGTGGAACCCTTTTTAGTTAGTCTAAACAATTTCGATAGCCTTGTCGTGGAGCCGTGGCTTTTTGGGCAAAGTTATGTCCCTTTTAGCGCACGCTTTTCGTTGGTCTAACTTCTCTTGTCGGTCAAAGCTGTAGCTTTTGTTGGTCCGACTTTCTTCTTGTCGGTCCAAACCGTAGCTTTCGTTGGTCTGACTTCTTCTTGTCGGTCCGAGCTGTAGCTTTCGTTGGTCTGAGTTCTTCTTGTCGGTCCAAGCTGTAGCTTTCGTTGGTCCGACTTCTTCTTGTCGGTCTGAGCTGTAGCTTTCGTTGGTCCGACTTCTTCTTGTCGGTCTCTTTCTAAGTTATTTTTAGTAATCCATTTCATTTGGACCTTGTCAGGTCTCTTTTTATGGATCATTTTTTATAACTTTTTGTAGTTTTGTTGGGCCGACTTCATCATGTCGGTCTATTCTAAGTTATTTCTAGTAATCCATATTATTTGGACCTTGGTCAGGTCTCTTCTATGGATTACTTTTTATAACTTTTGTGATTTTGTTGGGCCGACTTTATCATGCTGGTCCCTTCTAAGTTATTTCTAGTAATCCTCTTTTTTAGGGCTGGCCAGGCCTCTTTCTAGCGATTTACTTTTTATAACTTTTGTTGTTGTGGTCGACTGGTCTGACTTCTTTACGTCGGTCCGTCTTTAAGTTATTTTTAGCAACCTATTTTTATTAAGACCTCGTCAGGTCCTTTCCTATAGATCACTTTTGATAACTTCTTGCCTTATTCTGTTTTTGCCGCTTTTCATCTTTGCCGATTTTGTAAAAATTGAGTTTGATCCTCGTTTGGTCGACCTTTGATGAATTTGGTTTTCATCTTCGTTGGTCTTTATCGTGATCGAGCAGTGAATTTGATTTTCACTTTTTGCCGATCTGTAGCTTTATAATCAGGCGATGAATTCTTTTGCGTTTCAGATTAATGCGTCTTGATAAGAGGATTTGTAGAAAATCTGAAAAACTTTATTCAAAATAGAAAATATGCAAATATATACATGTGGGAGTTTTACCCCTCTAAGTCAGGTATTTCATGGATCTTGGCTTGGTGCCTCGTTAAAAAACCTTTTTTAGGAAAAAGAGTGCACCTCATCCTAAGATATTTATTACGTCCTAACTGTAATACCTTCTTAAGTTGCAGGCGTGCCATGACCTTGAAAGCTTTCGTCCTTCGAGTTCGGACAGCCTGTAGTAGCCCTTTCCGAGTACTTCTATGACTCGGTAGGGTCCTTTCCAGTTTGCTGCCAGCTTTCCTTCTCCAGGTCGACTTGTTCCGATATCATTTCGGATGAGGACGAGGTCGTTGTTGGCAAAGCTTCGATGTACTACCTTCTGATTGTATCATGAAGCCATCCGACGTTTTAACACCTCTTCCTTGATCCGAGCTTTTTCTCGGATTTCCAGAAGTAGGTCGAGTTCTTCCCTTTGAAGTTGGGAGTTGGCCTCTTCATTGTAGAGGATCATTCTGGGGGATCCTTCTTTGATCTCTACTGGGATCATTGCCTCCATTCTGTAAATCAATCGGAAGGGTGATTCCCCCGTGGTGAAGTGTGGAGTTGTCCGATATGCCCATAGGACTTGTGGGAGCTCTTCAGCCCAAGCTCCCTTTGCGTCCTGTAGTCTCCATTTTAACCCAGCTAGTATGACTTTGTTGGCAGCTTCTGCCTTGTCCATTGGCTTGTGGGTGTTCTACGGATGTGAATTGGTGCTTTATTTTCAAGTCAGCCACCAACTTCTTGAAACCTGTGTCCGTGAATTGAGTGCCATTGTCTGTGGTGATGGAGTAAGGAACCCCAAACCTTGTAACAATGTTTCTGTACAAGAATTTCCGACTTTTTTGAGCAGTGACATTAGCTGGGGGCTCTGTCTCAGTCCATTTTGTGAAGTAATCCACCCCTACAATGAGAAACTTAACTTGTCCTGATCCTTGGGGAAATAGTCCAAGGAAGTTGAGTCCCCATTTTACGAACGGCCAAGGTGATGTTACACTGATGAGCTCCTCTGGTGGGGCAATGTGGAAGTTAGCATGCTTTTTGATGTAAAGCTTTGACTTTGTATTTGGGTTTTTGCTCTGTTGTTGCCTCCAAAGGGTGCTCCTGGACTTTCGTGTGAGTCCTGGGATTTCCCTTTTATTGCTATATCTGACACTTGATGTTTTGCTATTATTGTCCGAGTTGTTTCCTTATTTGCCTGAGTTGTTTGGTAGTAACCCCATAGTTGACCTATGTCTTCTCGAAAAAACATTGCTGAGATGTCTACTAAGATCCCGAACGGCCTGTCTGATTGGCTGGATTCCATAGTTTTAATGCGTGTTACTGTGGCTGACCTTGAGTACTGTGTACGACTTAGGAGCTTCCATAGAATTTGTAGGGATAGGGATGAGGAGGAGAATTATGGGTTGGTGTCACCGGACCCTGACGAGAGGGTTTGTTTTCCTTCCTTGACTCCGGGGGAATGACCATTTTTCTATGCTTATGACTACTTTTTTAGTTGAATATTACCATCCCTTATACCGCCTTCGAGATCGACTTGTTGTGGTCTTGTAATGTAGCCTGGATGAGGCATCTGTTATTTCCCCCTGGTTTGGTGTTGGCTAGTTTTAAAAATGCGTTAGCTCGGGCATTATGCTCCCGAGGTATGTGTCGAACTTCATATTCCCCGAATTGTCCGAGCTGTTCTCTGGTTTTGTTCAGGGTTCCCCGAATTACCTGATGTATTTTTTCATGGTGGGATCCTTAGCTTGATTGCTCCCTTCTATTTGTGAGGTGACTACTTGTGAATCACTAGACACGGTAAGCTCCTACCTTCTTAGCCAGCCTTAAACCAGCTAATAGTGCCTCGTATTCAGCTTGATTTGGCTTTCCTGATCGCTTTCTATCATTACACCTGCACCACTCCCGGTTTTGTTTGAAGAGTCGTCCACGTAGAGTTTCCATTTTGTAGGAGTTTCCGGGGTGTCATTGTATTCTGTAATGAAGTTGGCCAGATACTGTGATTTGATGGCTGTCCGAGCTTTCATATCTATTCCGAGGGTTACCTGAAACTATAGGTCGATCTCGGATGAGATCTTCAGTACTGGTCGGAGATGACGTGTCCGACTGGCTGGTGGCAGCTGGAGCTGTTGTGTCCGACTTGTTGGACTGGCTGCACTGCTGATCCTTGGTCACCGGAGGGTGGGGGGTACCTGCAAGAGACTCCGATGCTTAAGTTAGCATGGGTATTAAACATGTTTTATGTAGAATCAGAGTATGAGTTATATGGGTGGTCCAGTGTATTTATAGTAGTTGTAGAGTGACCTTTCTAGAGATAAGATAGTTATCTTATCTTATCTTTGAATGAGGTCAGCTTATCTTTAACAGAACCGCCTTTCTCTCTATAGGCTTGGGCTGCCTTTGGATTGGACTGTGTTCCTTCATTTTGGGCCTTCTTAGGCCTTTGTGGCGTTTTGTCCGAGCTCTTTGTGAAGAGGTCGGTCATTGGCCGAGCTCTTTGAGAAGAGGTCAGATAGTCTGACCTGAAGAGGTCGGTCGGCTTGTCGCTAAACATCCCGGGTCGGACATCTTGACCCAGGGTATGAACAGTGCCCCTGCTTGAGTTCGATCTTTCCGTGAGATCGTGCTTTTCAGAGCTTCGTTCTCTTTGGAAGTCGTGCTCAAGCATCTGTCTGGCTTGTTTCTTCATTTCTTTGTAATCTTTTGCAGATTTTCTAGAGGTTTGGTACTTCACAATCCGTCCTCTTTTGAGTGGTAGTGTGGGTTTTCTACCCTTGCCTTCTGGATCACGCCTTGCTTTAAGTTTGTGTTGACAACCCTCTGCTTTGGCGAAGTTATCCTTGTGGCTTGATATCCGGGCTCTTAGTGACTTGTCCGATGACTTTTTAGTGTTCTTTATATAGAACATCTTTTAGTCTCGGATGACGTTCGTAGCCCTGTTTGAGATTGTGCCTTCTTTGAGTGGGGTTGTATCCCTTTTAGCTAAGCACATTTGAGCCTTAAGTTGTTTCCCAACCTTTTGGCTTGTTCTTTTTTGAGATCGTACTTGCGCCTCTTCTTAGCTGACGTCGACCTGTCCGACTTTGCCCCTGCTTGAGTTCAGACCTTTCCGTGAGATCGTGCTTTCAGAGCTTCGATCTTTTTGAGGAAGTCGTGCTCAAGCATCCTGACTTTGGTCGATCTTGAGTAGTTTCTCCTTATGCGAGTCTGGTATTGCCCTTTTTAGTTTGTTGAGAGGTCTTTTCAGCCTTCTTTGCTTGTCTTCACTGCTTCGAGCTTTTTAGTCATAATCCAACAACTTTTTAGGTAGTGTTCCTGATGGGAAACCTTTTATAGTCTGTTTGGATGACTTTTTAGCACCGTTTTGATTTGTGCTTTTGCCTTTTAAGTAGTGTCTTTTTTCAAGACTTCGTACCTTTTAGCAAAGCATTCCTGGGCTTCCTTTGGCCGTTTGTGAGATGTCTTTATCCCCTTTGTGGATCTTTGTAGAGTGTCGGTACTATGTTGTCCGACCTCTTTTGATCACTTCTAGTTTTGTCCACTTTCTGCTTGGTCGAGGTGGTCCTTGGGGCTAACTTATCCGACGACTTTTTAGTGTTCTCACAGAACACTTTTTTGTCATTTTGAACAATTTTGATAGCCTTGTTGTGGAGCCGTGGCTTTTTGGGCGGAGCTATGTCCGTTTTAGCGCACGTTTTTGGTCCGACTTCTTCTTGTCGGTCCAAGCTGTAGCTTTTGTTGGTCCGACTTCTTTTTGTCGGTCCAAGCTGTAGCTTTCGTTGGTCCGACTTCTTCTTGTCGGTCTAAGTTGTAGCTTTCCTTGGTCCGACTTCTTGTCGGTCCAAGCTGTAGCTTTCGTTGGTCCGACTTCTCTTGTCGGTCCAAGCTGTAGCTTTCGTTGGCTCGGGCTGACTTCTTCATGTCGGGCCCTTCTAAGTTATTTTTGTAATCCTCTTTCTTGGACCTTGTTCAGGTCTCTTTCAGGGATTACTTTTATAACTTGTTTTTTGTAGGAGACCGACTTCGTCATGTCGATCTCTTCTAAGTTATTTTGTAATCCTCTTTCTTGGACCTTCGTTAGGTCTCTTTCAGGGATTACTTTTATAACTTGTTTTTTGTAGGAGACTGACTTCGTCATGTCGATCTCTTCTAAGTTATTTTGTAATCCTCTTTCTTGGACCTTTGTCAGGTCTCTTTCAGGGATTACTTTTATAACTTGTCCGTTGTAGGAGACCGACTTCGTTATGTCGATCTCTTCTAAGTTATTTTGTAATCCTCTTTCTTGGACCTTTGTCAGGTCTCTTTCAGGGATTACTTTTATAACTTGTCCGTTGTAGGAAACCGACTTCGTTATGTCGATCTCTTCTAAGTTATTTTTGTAATCCTCTTTCTTGGATCTTTGTCAGATCTCTTTCAGGGATTACTTTTATAACTTTTCATTTTGGGCTGACTTGTCATGTCGGGCCCTTCTAAGTTAAAGTAATCCTCTTTAATAGGGTTGGCCAGACCTCTTTCCAGGGTTTACTTATAACTTGGGTTGACTTGGTCCAACTTCTTAACGTTGGCTAGTCTTTAAGTTATTATTTAGCAATCCATAAGACCTCGTCAGGTTCTTTTACCGGATCACTTTCGATAACTTCTTACATTATTCTGTGTTCATCTTTGCCGATTTGTAGAAGGTGGTTGCTATCTTTAGATCATCTTTTAGGTGAATCGCGTTTTCACCTTTATCGAATGATTGTCTTTATCGTGATCGTGCAGTGAATCTGTTTTTCACTTTTTGCCGATCTGTTGCTTTATAATCGGACGATGAATGCTTCAGATTAATGCGTCTTGGTATAGCAGTGAATTTTGTTTTCACTTTGTCGACCTTTGTCGAAATCAAACGATGAATTCGGTTTTCATCGTGGTCGAGCGGTGAAGTTGGTTTTTACCTTGCCGACTTGTCGCTTTGTAATCGGACGATGAATTTGGTTTTCATCTTGCCGACTTTGTCGTGATCGGGTGAATTTGGTGTTTCACCTTGCCAACCTGCCGTAGTTGGGCGTCTTGGTAGGAAACTTTTTAGGGAATCTGCAATCTTTTAAACAATAAAATGAAGATAAGAGTGTGTACATGTTAGTACTTACCTTTCTAGGTCGGGCAATCTCTTAGATCTTGGTCTGGCGCCCTTCTTAGATTGTAGGCATGTCATGACCTTGGTAGCTCTCGCCCCTCGAGGTCGGACACTTTCTATCTTGAGGCCATTCGACGTTTTAACGTCTCTTCCTTGGTCCGAGCTCTTTCTCGGATTTTTGGAAGTAGGTCGAGTTCTTCCTTTTGAAGTTGGGAGTTGCCCTCTTCACTGTAGTAGATCAGTCTGGGCGATCCTTCTTCGACCTCCACTGGGATCATTACCTCCATTCCGTAAGCTAATCGGAAAGGTGATTCTTTCGTGGCAGAGTGTGGAGTTGTCCGATATGCCCATAGGACTTGTGGGAGCTCTTCAGCCCAAGCTCCCTTTGCGTCTTGTAGTCTCCATTTTAACCTAGCTAGTATGACTTTGTTGGTAGCTTCTGCTTGTCCATTGGCTTGTGGATGCTATACGGATGTGAACTGGTGCTTTATTTTCAAGTCAGCCACCAACTTCTTGAAACCTGTGTCTTTGAATTGAGTGCCATTGTTTGTGGTGATGGAGTAATGAACCCCAAACCTTGTAACAATGTTGCAGTACAATAATTTCCGACTTCTTTGAGTAGTGGCATTAGCTAGGGGCTCTGCCCCAATCCATTTTGTGAAGTAATCCAAATTGACTTGTCCCGATCCTTGGGAAAATAGTCCGAGGAGGTCGAGTCCCCACTTTGCAAATGGCCAAGGTGATGTTACACTGATGAGCTCCTCTGGTGGGGTGATGTGGAAGTTAGCATGCTTTTGATGTAAAGCTTTGACTTTGTATTTGCTCTGAAGAACTTTGGTTCTTTCTGCAAAAAAGTTTGCATCTTTGATCGTTTGTTGTCACTTTTCTTTTGTCTTTCGCCTTTGAGAAGAATGTGTGCTTTGCTTTAGGGTTTGGTTGCTGTTCCTGTTTCTTTTCATCGTTGCCTGACGTCTTTTGTACAAAAGTTCTATCTTTTGTTTTGACCTTTTGTTTGAGAGGTGTTCGGACTGTTTGGGTATAGATTGTCGACTTCTTTTTTCTGTGTTCTTGCCCTGTTGTTGCCTCCAAAGGGTGCCCCTGGACTTTCGTGTGAGTCCTGGGGTTTCCCTTTTACTGCCACGTCTGTCACTTGATGTTCTGCTATTATTGTCCGAGTTGTTTCCTTATTTGCCTGAGTTGTTTGGTAGTAATCCCATAGTCGACCTATGTCTTTGAGATGTCTACTAAGATCCCAGACAGCATGTCTGATTGGCTGGATTTCATAGTTTTAATGCGTGTTACTGTGGCTGACTCTGATTACATTCCTTATACCACCTTCGAGATCGACTTGTTGTGGTCTTGTAATGTAGCCTGTATGAGGCTTCTGTTATTGTCCCCTGGTTTGGTGTTGGCTAGTTTTGAAAGTGCATCAGCTCAGGCATTCTGCTCCTGAGGTCTGTGTCGGACTTCATGTTCCCTGAATTGTCCGAGTTGTTGGTGCATGCTGGTTTTGAAAATACATCAGTGGTGGACGAAATTGTGTTCCACGTTCTTTGTACTTGAGTGTGATTAACAATATATAATTGTATTGAATCCTCATTGTGGCTCTATGTGTGGACACAACTCCGTTCAACTAACCAGCAAGTGTACTGGGTCGTCCAAGTAATAAACCTTACGTGAGTAAGGGTCGATCCCACAGAGATTGTTGGCTTGAAGTAAGCTATGGTCACCTTGCAAATCTCAGTCAGGCGGATTTAAACATGATATTTCATTAGATTAAAATAAACAATAAAAGGGATAGAGATACTTATGTAGATTCATTGGCAGGGATTTCAGATAAGCGAATGGAGATGCTTTTCGTTCCTCTGAACCTCTGCTTTCCTGCTATCTTCATCCAATCAGTCTTACTCCTTTCCATGGCTGGCTGTATGCAAGGGCATCACCGTTGTCAGTGGCTACATCCCCTCCTCTCAGTGAATCTTATGCTCACGCACCCTGTCACGGCACGGCTATTCATCTGTCGGTTCCCGATCATGCTGGAATAGGATTCACCCTCCTTTTGCGTCTATCACTAACGCCCAGCACTCGCGAGTTTGAAGCTCGTCACAGTCATTCAATCATTGAATCCTACTCAGAATACCACAGACAAGGTTTAGACCTTCCGGATTCTCTTGAATGCCGCCATCATTCTAGCTTACGCCACGAAGATTCTGGTTAGGAGATCTAAGAGATACTCATTCTAGCTTAATTCATGTAGAACAGAAGTGTTTGTCAGACACGCGTTCATAAGGGAGAAGGATGATGAGCGTCACACATAATCATCACCTTCATTACGTTCTTGGGTGCGAATGGATATCTTAGAAGCGAAATAAGAAGAATTGAATAGAAAACAGTAGTACTTTGCATTAATCTTTGAGGAACAGCAGAGCTCCACACCTTAATCTATGGAGTGTAGAAACTCTGCCGTTAAAAATACATAAGTGAAGGTCCAGGCATGGCCGAGATGGCCAGCCCCCAAAACGTGATCAAAGGATCATAAGGTAATCCAAAGATGCCTAATACAATAGTAAAATGTCCTATTTATAATAAACTAGCTACTAGGGTTTACATGAGTAAGTATTTGATGTATAAATCCACTTCCGGGGCCCACTTGGTGTGTGTTTGGGCTGAGCTTAAGTGTTGCACGTGCAGAGGCCAATTGTGTAGTTGAACGCCAGTTTCTGTGCCAGTTTGGGCGTTCAACTCTGGTTTTGGACCCTTTTCTGGCGCTGGACGCCAGATTTGGGCAGAAGGCTGGCGTTGAACGCCAGTTTACGTCATCTATTCTTGGCCAAAGTATGGACTATTATATATTGCTGGAAATCCCTGGATGTCTACTTTCCAACGCAATTGGAAGCGTGCCATTTCGAGTTCTGTAGCTCCAGAAAATCCACTTTGAGTGTAGGGAGGTCAGAATCCAACAGCATCAGCAGTCCTTTTTCAACCTCTGAATCTGATTTCTGCTCAAGTCCCTCAATTTCAGCCAGAAAATACCTGAAATCACAGAAAAACACACAAACTCATAGTAAAGTCCAGAAATGTAAATTTAACACAAAATCTATTAAAAACATCCCTAAAAGTAACTAGATCCTACTAAAAACAATGTCAAAAAGCGTATAAATTATCCGCTCATCACAACACCAAACTTAAATTGTTGCTTGTCCCCAAGCAACTGAAAATCAAAATAGGATAAAAAGAATAGAATATACTATAAATTCCAAACTATCAATGAAACAGAGCTTTAATCATATGAGCGGGACTTATAGCTTTTTGCCTCTTGAATAGTTTCGGCATCTCACTTTATCCATTGAGGTCCAGAATGATTGGCATCTATAGGGACTTCAGATTTCGAATAGTGTTATTGACTCTCTTAGTTCAGTATGATGATTCTTGAACACAGCTTTTTTATGAGTCTTGGCCGTGGCCCTAAGCACTTTGTTTTCCAGTATTACCACCGGATACATAAATGCCACAGACACATAATTGGTTGAACCTTTTCAGATTGTGACTCAGCTTTGCTAAAGTCCCCAATTAGAGGTGTCCAGGGTTCTTAAGCACACTCTTCTTTTGCTTTGGACCTTGACTTTAACCGCTCAGTCTCAAGTTTTCACTTGACACCTACACGCCACAAGCACATGGTTAGGGACAGCTTGGTTTAGCCGCTTAGACCGGGATTTTATTCCTTTAGGCCCTCCTATCCACTGATGCTCAAAGCCTTGGGATCCTTTTTATTGCCCTTGCCTTTTGGTTTTAAGGGTTATTGGCTTTTTGCTCTTGCCTCTTGGTTTTAAGAGCTTTTGGCTTTTTCTGCTTGCTTTTTCTTTTTCTTTCTATATTTTTTTTTTCGCCTATTTTTTTTTTTTTTTGCAAGCTTTGTTCTTTGCTGCTTTTTCTTGCTTCAAGAATCATTTTTATGATTTTTCAGATTATCCAATAACATGTCTCCTAGTCATCATTCTTTCAAGAGCCAACATATTTAACATTCTTAAACAAAAACTTCAAAAGACATATGCACTGTTCAAGCATACATTCAGAAAACAAGAAGCATTGTCACCACATCAATATAATTAAACTAAGTTCAAGGATAAATTCGAAACTCATGTACTTCTTGTTCTTTTGAATTAAAACAGTTTTTATTTAAAAGAGGTGATGGATTCATAGGACATTCATAACTTTAAAACAAAGTTACTAACTACTAATGATCATGTAATGAAGACACAAACATGGATAAGCACATAACATATAAAACGAAAAAACAGAGAAAGTAAGAACAAGGAATGAGTCCACCTTAGTGATGTCCTTGAGCTCTTCTATGTCTCTTCCTTGTCTTTGCTGCTCCTCCTGCATTGCTTTTAGATCTTCTCTGATTTCATGAAGGATGATGGAGTGCTCCTGATGTTCCACCCTTAGTTGCTTCCAATAATTGTGTGGAAGAAAATGAATCCCCTGAGGTATCTTAGGGATCTCTTGATTTGCAGTCAAATGTTCTACCACTGAGCTATAGACCCTTGATGGAAGCTTTTGTCTTCCCTTTCCTCTTTCTAGAGGTTTCTCTGGCCTTAGGTGCCATCAATGGTTATGGAAAAAACAAAAAAGCTATGCTTTTACCACACCAAACTTAGAATGTTGCTCGCCCTCGAGCAAAAGAAGAAAGAATAGAAGAATAAGAAGAAGATATGGAGGAGATGGATGGGAGTGTGTATTCGGCCATATGGGTGGGATTGGGTGGGAGAGAGAGATGTTGAATTTTTGAAGGTAGTGGGTGTATGGATGTGAGTGGTAAATGGAAAAAAAAGAAGGGATGATCATTAATGGAAAGAGAGATGATGAGGTAGGTGGGGATCCTGTGGGGTCCACAGATCCTGAGATGATCATGTGGGGTCCACAGATCCTGAGGTGTCAAGGCATTTACATCCCTGCACTAATTTAGGCATGTAAAATGCCCTTGCACACAACTCTGGGTGTTCAGCGCCAGGTTGGTGCCCATTTTGGGCGTTCAACGCCCCTTTGCTGCCATTTCTGGCGTTGAACGCCAGAACCATGCTTGTTCTGGGCGTTCAGCGCCAGAACTATGCTTTGTTCTGGCGTTTGAACGCCAGACAGATGCTCCTCCAGGGTGTGATTTTTCTTCTGCTGTTTTTTTATTCCGTTTTCAATTTTTATATTTATTTTGTGACTCCACATGATCATGAACCTAAGAAAACATGAAAAACAATAAAAATAAGAATTAGATAAACATTGGGTTGCCTCTCAACAAGCGCTTCTTTAATGTCAATAGCTTGACAGTGGGCTCTCATAGAGCCTCACAGATGTGCAGAGCTTTGTTGAGACTCTCCAACACCAAACTTAGAGTTTGGATATGGGAGTTCAACACCAAACTTAGAGTTTGGTTGTGGCCTCCCAACACCAAACTTAGAGTTTGACTGTGGGGGCTCTGCTTGACTCTGCTTTGAGAGAAGCTTTTCATGCTTCCTCTCCATGGTTGCAGAGGGAGATCCTTGGGTTTTGAATACAAGGGAGTTCTCATTCCATTGAAGGACTATTTCACCTCTGTCAACATCAATCACAGCTCTTGCTGTGGCCAGGAAAGGTCTTCCTAGGATGATGGATTCATCCTCTTCCTTTCCAGTATCCAGGACTATGAAATCAGTAGGTATGTAAAGGCCCTCAACCTTTACTAATATATCTTCTACTTGTCCATAAGCCTGTCTTCTTGAGCTGTCTGCCATCTCTAGTGAGATTTTAGTAGCTTGCACCCCATAGATTCCCAGTTTCTCTATCACAGAGAGGGGCATGAGGTTTATTCCTGAACCAAGGTCACACAGAGCTTTAAAGATCATGGTGCCTATGGTACAGGGTATTATGAACTTTCCAGGATCCTGTCTCTTCTGAGGCAATGTCAGTTGATCCAGATCACTTAGTTCATTGATGAACAAGGGAGGTTCAACTTCCCAAGCATCAATGCCAAACAATTTGGCATTCAGCTTCATGATTGCACCAAGAAACTTGGCAGTTTGCTCTTCAGTGACATCCTCATTCTCTTCAGAAGAGGAATACTCATCCGAGCTCATGAAGGGCATAAGGAGGTTCAATGGAATCTCTATAGTCTCTAGATGAGTCTCAGAGTCCTTTGATTCCCGAGAGGGAAGCTCCTTATTGATCACTGGACGTCCCAGGAGGTCTTCCTCCTTGGGATTCACGTCCTCTCCTCTCCTCACAGGTTCGGCCATGGCGCTTATGTCAATGGCCTTGCACTCTCCTTTTGGGTTCTCTTCTGTATTGCTTGGGAGAGTACTAGGAGGGATTTCAGTGATCCTTTTACTCAGCTGGCCCACTTGTGCTTCCAGATTTCTAATGGAAGACCTTGTTTCATTCATGAAACTTACAGTGGCCTTAGATAGATCAGAGACTAGATTTGCTAAATTAGAAGCATTTTGTTCAGAGTTCTCTGTCTGTTTCTGAGTTGATGATGGAAAAGGCTTGCTATTGCTAAACCTGTTTCTTCCACCATTATTAAAGCCTTGTTGAGGCTTTTGATCCTTCCATGAGAAATTTGGATGATTTCTCCATGTTGAGTTATAGGTGTTTCCATAAGGTTCACCTAAGTAATTTACCTCTACTATTGCAGGGTTCTCAGGATCATAGGCTTCTTCTTCAGAAGGTGCCTCTTGAGTACTGTTGGATGCAGCTTGCATTCCATGCAGACTCTGAGAAATCATATTGACTTGCTGAGTCAATATTTTGTTCTGAGCCAATATGACATTCAGAGTATCAACCTCAAGAACTCCCTTCTTCATAGGCGTCCCATTACTCACAGGATTCCTTTCAGAAGTGTACATGAACTGGTTATTAGCAACCATGTCAATGAGTTCTTGAGCTTCTGCAGGCGTTTTCTTTAGGTGAATGGATCCACCTGCAGAGGTGTCCAGTGACATCTTTGATAGCTCAGATAAACCATCATAGAATATATCCAGGATGGTCCATTCTGAAAGCATGTTAGAAGGACACTTTTTGGTCAACTGTTTGTATCTTTCCCAAGCTTCATAGAGGGATTCACCTTCTTTCTGTCTGAAGGTTTGGACATCAGCTCTAAGCTTGCTCAGCTTTTGAGGAGGAAAGTACTTGGCTAAGAAAGCCGTGACCAGCTTATCCCAAGAGTTCAGGCTGTCTTTGGGTTGAGAATCCAACCATAATCTAGCTCTGTCTCTTACAGCAAAAGGGAAAAGCATGAGCCTGTAGACTTCAGGATCTATTCCATTAGTCTTAACAGTATCACATATCTGCAAGAATTCAGTCAAGAACTGAAAAGGATCTTCAGATGGAAGTCCATGAAACTTGCAGTTCTGCTGCATTAGAGAAACTAATTGAGGTTTCAGCTCAAAGTTGTTTGCTCCAATGGCAGGAATGGAGATGCTTCTTCCATGTAAATTGGAATTAGGTGCAGTAAAGTCACCAAGCATCCTCCTTGCATTATTATTATTTTCGGCTGCCATCTCCTCTGCCTGTTCGAAAATTTCTGAAAGGTTATCTCTGGATTGTTGTATTTTAACTTCTCTTAATTTTCTCTTCAGAATTCTTTCAGGTTCTGGATCTGCTTCCACAAGAATGTTCTTATCCTTGCTCCTGCTCATATGACAAGGAAGAATGGCCAGAAAAATGATAATAATAATAATAGAGATCCTTTATACCACAGTATAGGGATCCCTTTGTAAGTAGAAGAAGAGGGGGAGATAAAGGATGTGATGTAAAGGAAGAAACACAACTGTGAGGATTGGAATGTGAGATGAGATGTTAGGACATGAATGAATAAATAGAATGAGATGGGGGAGGAAAAATTTTCGAAAATTATTTTGAAAAAGAGTTAGTGAGTTTTGAAAATTGGTTTTTGAAAATTAGTTAGTATTTTTCGAAAATTTTTGAATTCAAAAATAAAAAATAAAAATAATTAGTTAATTAAAAAGAAATTTTTGAAAAAGGGAGAGATATTTTCGAAAATTAGAGAGAGAGAGAGTTAGTTAGGTAGTTTTGAAAAAGTTAAGAAACAAACAAAAAGTTAGTTAGTTAGTTGAAACAAATTTTGAAAAGATAAGAAGTTAGGAAGTTAGAAAAGATATTTTGAGAAGATATTTTTGAAAAGATATGATTGAAATTAGTTTTGAAAAAGATTTGATTTTTAAAATCTCAATTAATGACTTGGTTCATAAGAAATTACAAGATATGATTCTAGAACTTAAAGTTTGAATCTTTCTTAACAAGCAAGTAACAAACTTCAAATTTTTTAATCAAAACATTAATTGATTAGTTATTTTCGAAAATTTTATATAAAAATAAGAAAAAGATTTTTGAAAAATATTTTTGAAATTTTCGAAAATAGCTAATAATTTTGAAAAAGATTTGATTTTTGAAAAAGATTTTGAAAAAGATAAGATTTTCAAATTGAAAATTTGATTTGACTCATTGGCAACAACTTTGATTTTTAAAAATTTTTGAAAAAGTCAATCCAAATTTTCGAATTTGATGAGAGAAAAAGGGAAAGATATTTTTTTGATTTTTGAAATTTTTATGATGCAAGAGAAAAACACAAAAAAATGCAATGCATGAAATTTTTAGATCAAAACATGTGATGCATGCAAGAATGCTATGAATGTCAAGATGAATACCAAGAACACTTTGAATGTCATGATGAACATCAAGAACATATTTTTGAAAAATTTTTAATGCAAAGAAAACATGCAAGACACCAAACTTAGAATTCTTTAATGCTTAGACACTAAGAATTCAAGAATGCATATGAAAAACACTATACAACACAAAACAAACAAATCATCAAGATCAAACAAGAAGACTTACCAAGAACAACTTGAAGATCATGAAGAACACCATGAATGCATGAAATTTTCGAAAGAATTGCAAGATGTATATGCAAATGACACCAAACTTATGATATGACTCAAGACTCAAACAAGAAACACAAAATATTTTTGAAATTTTTTTTTTTTTGATTTTCTAATTTTTTGGATTTTTATTTTATATTTTTCGAAAAATTCTTTTGAAAAAGAAAATAAGGGTTCCAAAATTTTTAATATGAATTCCAGGAATCTTGCCATGTTAGTCTTAAAGCTCCAATCAAAGGGTCAGGCATGGCTTAATAGCCAGCCAAGCTTTAATCAAAATATGAGTGTAATTCAGACATGACAAGCCTAACATGCTCTATCCAAAAGAATTAGACATGGCTTTACAGCCAGCCAGGCTGCAACATATAATTACATGGGCTGGAGTGATTAGTTGAATACCAATCCCAAAGTAGTTTGGGTATGGCTTTACAGCCAGATATGATTCAACATATTTCATGAAACACTAGAATTCATTCTTAAAATTTTGAAGCCATAGAATAATTTATTTTTGAAAACATTTTTAATTTTTTTTCGAAAACAGATGAGAAAATTTTAGAAATATTTTTGAAAAATTTTTGAAAAGAAAATAAAATAAAAAGAAAATTACCTAATCTGAGCAACAAGATGAGCCGTCAGTTGTCCAAACTCAAACAATCCCCGGCAACGGCGCCAAAAACTTGGTGGACGAAATTGTGTTCCACGTTCTTTGTACTTGTGTGTGATTAACAATATATAATTGTATTGAATCCTCATTGTGGCTCTATGTGTGGACACAACTCCGCTCAACTAACCAGCAAGTGTACTGGGTCGTCCAAGTAATAAACCTTATGTGAGTAAGGGTCGATCCCACAGAGATTGTTGGCTTGAAGCAAGCTATGGTCACCTTGCAAATCTCAGTCAGGCGGATTTAAACATGATATTTCATTAGATTAAAATAAACAATAAAAGGGATAGAGATACTTATGTAGATTCATTGGCAGGGATTTCAGATAAGCGAATGGAGATGCTTTTCGTTCCTCTGAACCTCTGCTTTCTTGCTATCTTCATCCAATCAGTCTTACTCCTTTCCATGGCTGGCTGTATGCAAGGGCATCACCGTTGTCAGTGGCTACATCCCCTCCTCTCAGTGAATCTTATGCTCACGCACCCTGTCACGGCACGGCTATTCATCTGTCGGTTCCCGATCATGCTGGAATAGGATTCACCCTCCTTTTGCGTCTGTCACTAACGCCCAGCACTCGCGAGTTTGAAGCTCGTCACAGTCATTCAATCATTGAATCCTACTCAGAATACCACAGACAAGGTTTAGACCTTCCGGATTCTCTTGAATGCCGCCATCATTCTAGCTTACGCCACGAAGATTCTGGTTAGGAGATCTAAGAGATACTCATTCTAGCTTAATTCATGTAGAACAGAAGTGTTTGTCAGACACGCGTTCATAAGGGAGAAGGATGATGAGCGTCACACATAAAAACATACTAAAAACAATGTCAAAAAGTAACTAGATCCTACTAAAAACATACTAAAAGTAACTAGATCCTACTAAAAACATACTAAAAACAATGTCAAAAAGCGTATAAATTATCCGCTCATCAATCAGCTCGGGCATTCTATGTGTCGGACTTCATTTTCTCTGATTTGTCCGAGCTGTTTTCTGTTTTTGTCCAAGGTCCCCCGAATTGTCCGAGATGTTCTCTGGTTTTGTCCAGGGTCCCCCGAATTATTCGAGCTGTCCTATGTAGGATTCTTCCAGCTAAGTTTGTTTTCTGTAGGATGCCTTTTATGGGCTCTTCTATCTTTTGATAGTTTAGTTTGGCCCCTTGTAGAGCATTACTAATGAACTAGACGGGTTGTTGCCCACTTTCGTCTTCTCTGACTAGTGCTAAGGCTGTTGCCCAACTTTCCACTGCGAGGTATAATATGAGTTCTTCACTTTCCCATGGTATGGTAAGCATGGGTGGTTGCCCCAAGAATTTTTTGAAATCTTGGAAGGCTTGTTTGCACTTCGTTGTCCTTTTCAAACATTTATTATATAAACATGGGTGATTTGGAGATCGAACCTCCTGCGAATCCTCCATTTATTATATAAACATGTCTCTTGGGGGGGTGAGGTAGACGTTCAACTTGTCCGACCTCTTTGGTGTGAGGTAGATGTTCCACTCGTCCGACCTCTTCGGTGTGTGGTGGACCTTCAACTCGCCCGACCTCTTTGGTGTGAGGTGGACCTTCAACTCGTCCGACCTCTTTGTTGTGAGGTGGACCTTCAAATCGTCCGACCTCTTTGGTGTGAGGTGGACCTTCAACTCGCCCGACCTCTTTGGTGTGAGGTGGACCTTCACTCGTCCGACTTCTTTGTTGTGAGGTGGACCTTCAACTTGTCCGACCTCTTTGTTGTAAGGTGGACCTTCACTCGTCCCACCTCTTTATTGTGAGGTGGACCTTCAACTCGTCCGACCTCTTTGGTGTGAGGTGGACCTTCAACTCGTCCGACCTCTTTGTTGTGATTGGGCGAGGTGGTGGGATCTTCTCAGTGTTGCATATTTCTTGGTAAACACCCACAAGAGACACCCGAAGAGGGGTGTAATTGTGGTGTTTTCTAGGCTTCTCACCGAGTTGATCTTCTTTTTTCTTGGATTCTTTATCCTTTTCCCATGGTGGGTTAGGAGAATCTGGTTTTTGAGCTGTCTCCCAATCGGGAGTTCTCCTCCACATTGACATAGTTTTCTACCCTTTCTTGAATCTCGTTTAGAAATATTGGGTACTTCTTGGATATTGAGTGGCGGAAGGGTCCTTCTCTTAGGCCATTGATGAGTCCTATGATGGCCGCTTCTATTGGGAGACTTTGTATGTCGAGGCATACTTTGTTGAATCTTTCCATGTAGCTGCAGAGACTTTTCCGATCTTCTTACTTGATAGACTTAGGGCGTGCTTGGCATTGTCTTTTTGGATGGAGAATCTGGCCAGGAATTTCTTGGCTAGGTCGTTAAAGCTTGAGATGGACTTAGGAGGTAAGTTGTCAAACCATCTAATTGCTGTCTTCGTGAGAGTTGTTGGAAAAGCTTTGCAGCGAACAGCGTCTGAGGCCTTCGTGAGATACATCCTGCTTCTGAAATTGCTAAAATGATGGCTTGGATCTGATGTGCCGTCGTACGGAGTCATGTCGGGAGCTTTGAAGTCCTTTGGGACTTTAGCTTTCATGATCTCCTTGGTGAAGGGATCTTTGTCCTTGTGGGAGTCATCATCGTGACTGGGTTGAATGGTTTTGGCTTTGAGATCAGCTTCAAGCTTTAGGAGCTTGTCCTCTAGCTCGCAGCGTCGCCTAACTTCCCTTTGTAGGTCTCTCTCAGCTTCTCGTTGATGCTCCACCTCTTTTGCTTTAAGCGATCTATAAGTGCCTCCATGGCCTCCTCGTTTGGCAAATTTTTGCCTTTGTTGGGTTGAGGAGTATCTTTTGGTGTAGTATCCGCATTTTTGTGCGGCGTCCTGTCTTCTAGATCAGAGTCGTGGTCATTGTTGTGGTTGTCCACTATGGCGGTGGGATGACTTCCAGGTTCCCCAGCAACGGCGCCAATGTTCCGAGGGTTACCTGAAACTGTAGGTCGATCTCGGATGAGATCTTCAGTACTGGTCGGAGATGACGTCTCCGGCTGGCTGGTGGCAGCCGGAGCTGTTGTGTCCGACTTGTTGGACTGGCTGCACTGCTGATCCTTGGTCACCGGAGGGTGGGAGATACCTGCAAGAGACTCCGATGCTTAAGTTAGCATGGGTATTAAACAAGTTTTATCTAGAATCAGAGTATGAGTTATACCTGGGTGCTCCAGTGTATTTATAGTAGTTGTAGAGTGACCTTTCTGGAGATAAGATAGTTATCTTATCTTATTTTATCTTATCTTATATTTGAATGAGGTCAGCTTATCTTTAACGGAACCGCCTTTCTCTCTGTAGGCTTGGGCTGCCTTTGGATTGGGCTGTGTTCCTTCGTTTTGGGCCTTCTTGGGCCTTTGTGGCATTTTGTCTGAGCTCTTTGTGAAGAGGTCGGTCATTGGCCGAGCTCTTTGAGAAGAGGTCGGATAGTCTGACCTGAAGAGGTCGATCAGCTTGTCGCTAAACATCCCGGGTCGGACATCTTGACCCAGGGTATGAACAATATCAAAGATCGAATTGGGATAACTCGACTGTCCACTGTAGAATTCTTCCAGCTAAGTTTATTTTCTGTAGGATGCCTTTTATGGGCTGGTTGGTTCGAACTCTGATAGTGTGAGCTTGAAAGTATGGGTGGAGTTATCGAGAAGTGAGTATGAGGGCATAGGCAAATTTTTTCTATCTTTTGATAGTTTAGTTCGGCCCCTTGTAGAGCTTTGCTGATGAAGTAGATGGGTTGTTGCTCACTTTCGTCTTCTCTGACTAGTGCTGAGGCTATTGACCGACATCCCACTGTGAGGTATAATATGAGTTCTTCACCTTCCCGTGGTCGGGTAAGAATGAGTGGTTGCCCCAAGAATTTTTGAAATCTCAGAAGGCTTGTTCGCACTCCGTTGTCCTATTCAAACCTCTCTCCCATCCTTAATATACCTCTTTGAGGTGTCTTTTGCAAGATGATTTAGAGATTCCTCCTCCTACGAATACTCCATTTATCATATGAACATGTCTCTCAGGGGTGTGAAGTGGACGTTCAACTCGTCCGACCTCTTCGGTGTGAGGTGGACGTTCAACTCGTCCGACCTCTTCAGTGTGAGGTGGATGTTCCACTCGTCCGACCTCTTCGGTGTGAGGTGGACGTTCAACTCGCCCGACCTCTTCGGTGTGAGGTGGATGTTCCACTCGTCTGACCTCTTCGGTGTGAGGTGGACGTTCAACTCGTCCGACCTCTTTGGTGTGAGGTGGATGTTCCACTCGTCTGACCTCTTCGGTGTGAGGTGGACGTTCAACTCGTCCGACCTCTTTGGTGTGAGGTGGATGTTCAACTCATCCGACCTCTTCGGCCCTTCTTCTTTTTCTTGGTTCATCCACTTTAATGGCTAAGTACCGATCTAATCGCCCTTCTCTTGCCAATTTCTCTATGACATTCTTTAGGTCGAAGCACTCGTTGGTAGGATGTCCATAGATTCGGTGGTACTTGCAGTATTCTGTCCGATTTCCTCCACCTTTTTTACTTTTGATTGGGCGAGGTGGTGGGATCTTCTCAGTGTGACATATTTCTCGGTAAACATCCACAAGAGACACCCGAAGAGGGGGCGTAATTGTGGTATTTTCTAGGCTTCTCTCCGGGTTGATCTTCTTTTTTCTTTATCCTTGTCTCGAGATGGGTTAGGAGAATCCGTTTTTGAGCTGTCTCCCCATCGGGAGTTCTCCTCCATATTAATATATTTTTCCGCCCTTTCTTGAACCTAGTTTAGAGATTTTGGGTACTTCTTGGATATTGATTGGCTGAAAGGTCCTTCTCTTAGGCCATTGATGAGACCCATGATAGCTGCTTCTGTTGGCAGACTTTGTATGTCAAGGCATGCTTTGTTAAATCTTTTCATGTAACTGCGAAGGCTTTCCTGATCTCCTTGTTTAATTCCCAGCAAGCTTGGAGCATGTTTGGCTTTATCCTTCTAGATGGAGAACCATTTTATTGCTGTCTTCGTTAGGGTAGTCGGGAAGGCTTTGTATCGAATGGCGTCTGAGGCATCAGTGAGATATATTCTGCTTTTGAAATTGCTGAGGTGATAGCTTGGATCCGATGTGCCATCATACGGGGTCATGTCGGGAACTTTGAAGTCCTTTGGGACTTTAGCTTTCATGATCTCTTTGGTGAATGGGTCTTGATCTTTGTGGGGGCTTATCTTCATGACTGGATCGAGCGGTCTTGGTTTTGAGATCGGCTTCGAGCTTTAAGAGCTTGTCCTCTATCTTTTGACGTCGTCTTGTTTCTCTCCGAAGGTCTCTTTCGGCTTCTCGTCGATGTTCAGCTTCTTGTTCCAACTATTTAAGGCAATTCTGTTACTTACGGATAGCTTCAACAATTTTTGTGTTTGGGGGTTGCTTATCTCCCCCGTTTTGAGGTGTGTCTTTGGAGGCGGCATCCGTGTCTTTGTTTGGCGTTCTATCCACCAAACCAGAGTTGTGGTCGTTATCAAGGTTGTCCACCATGATGATGGGATGACTTCCAGGTACCCCGACAACGGCACCAATGTTCCGAGGGTTACCTGAAACTGTAGGTTGATCTCGGACGAGATCTTCTGTACTGGTCGGCGCTGTTGTGTCCAACTTGATGATGGTGGCCGGAGCCTCCGTGTCCGACTTGTTGGACTTGGCGGTGGTGCTGATCCTTCGTCACCGGAGGGTGGTGGTACCTGCAAGGGACTCCGATGCTTAAGTTAGCAAGGGTATTAAGTAGGTTTTTAGTAGAATTAGAGTATGAGTTATACCTGGGTGCTCTAGTATATTTATAATGGTGTGGAGTGACCTTTCTGGAGATAAGATAGTTATCTTATCTTATCTTATCTTTGAGTGAAGTCATCTTATCTTTAAGGGAACTGCCCTTATCTTTCTAGGCTTTGGCTGCCTTTAGATTGGGCTGCGTCCCTTCGTTTGGGCCTGCTTGGGCCTCTTATGGCGATTTGTCCAAGCTCTTTGTGAAGAGGTCGGCCAACCCGGTCCTTTATAGCTCGAACCGATGTATGAACACCTCGTCAGGCCACTTTTTATGAATTGCTTTTTATAACTTTTGTTGATTGCCTTGTTCGACTTCTGTGTCGGTACTTCTTAAGTTATTTTTAGTAATCCATTTTTAGTAAGACCTCGTCATGCCACTTTTTATGGATTACTTTTTATAACTTCCTGCATTAATCTGTTTTTGTTGCTTTCACCTTGCCGATTTCCTTGTAATCGGGTGATGAGTTTGGTTCTCATCTTACCGACTTTGTCGTGATCGGGCGATGAATTTGGTTTTCATCTTGCCGACCTTATCGTATTTGGATGGTGAATTCTTGCACTCAGATTAATACGTCTTGGTAGATAACCTTTTTATGGAATCTGAAAAGCTTTATTCAAGTAGAAAATATAAAATAGACAAGATTATATACATATAAGTGCTTACCCTTCTCAATCGGGCAATTTTGCAGATCTTGGCTTGGCGCCTCATTAAAAAACCTTTTCAGGAAAATGAGTGCACCTAGACCTAAGATTTTTGTCACTGTCTAAATATAGTACCTTCTCAGGTTATATGCATGCCATGACCTTGGTAGCTCTCACCCTTCCAGGTCGGACACCTTGTAGTAACCTTTTTCTAGTACCTCTACAACTCGGTAAGGTCCTTTTCAGTTAGCTGCTAGCTTCCCTTCTCCTGATCGACCTGCTTCGAAGACGTTTCGGATTAAGATGAGATCATTGTTGGTGAAGCTTCGCTGGACTACTCTCCGATTATACCTTGAGGCCATTCGACGCTTTAGCGCTTCCTCTTTAATCCGAGCTTTTTCTCGGACTTCTGGAAGTAGGTCAAGCTCTTCCCTCAGAGTTTAGGAATTGGTATTTTCATTACAGAGGATTATTCTGGGGGATCCTTCCTCTACCTCTACTGGGATTATTGCCTCCATTCCGTAAGCAAGTCGGAAAGGTGATTCTCCTGTGGTGGAGTGTGGAGATGTTCGATATGCCCATAGGACTTGTGGGAGCTCTTCGGCCCAAGCTCCCTTTGCACTTTGTAGTCTTCGCTTTAACCCTGCTAGTATGACTTTGTTGGCAGCTTCTGCCAGTCCATTAGCTTGTGGGTGTTCTACGGATGTGAATTGGTATTTTTTTTTTTAAGTCGGCCACCAAGTTTCTGAAACCTGTATCGGTAAATTGAGTGCCATTATCTGTGGTAATGGAGTAAGGGACTCCAAACCTTGTAATAATATTCCTATATAGAAATTTCCGACTTCTTTGAGCAGTGGCATTGGCTAGGGGCTCTGCCTCAATCCATTTTGTGAAATATTCCACCCCTACAATGAGGAATTTTACTTGTCCCGATCCTTGGGGAAAGGGTCCATGGAGGTCTAGTCCCCATTTCGCGAACGGCCAGGGTGATGTTACACTGATGTGCTCTTCTGGTGGGGCGATGTGAAAGTTAGCATGCTTTTGACATGGTGAACATGTCTTGACGAACTCTATTCCTTCCTTTTGCAAGGTCACCCAGAAGAATCCAGCTCGGAGTACCTTTTTGGAAAGAGCTTGTGCCCCCATGTGGTTACCGCACATGCCACTGTGTACTTCTTCCAGGACCTCTTTTGTATTGGAGGTCGATACACATTTTAGGAGGGGTGTTGAGAACCCTCTTCTGTATAAGATGTCGCCCACCATGGTGTAGTACTGTGCTTCTCGTACTAGACGTTTTGCCTCTTTCTTGTCTGTGGGGAGTGTTTCCGTTTTGAGGTATTTGATTATGGGGATCATCCACCCTGATCCTGACCTGATATGGTTAGGACCTTTTCTTCCTCTAAGATTGATGGGCTTTGCAATGTTTCCTGGACGAGGCTTCTATTATTGCCCCCTGGTTTGGTGCTGGCTAGTTTTGAGAGTGCATCAGCTCAAGCATTCTGTTCCCGAGGTATATGTTGGATCTCAAATTCCCCGAGTTGTCCGAGCTATTCTTTGGTCTTGTCCAGATATTTCTTCATGGTGGGATCTTTAGCTTGGTACTTCCCTTCTATTTGTGAGGTAACTATTTGAGAATCACTGAAGATGGTGAGCTTTTTAACTCCTACCTCCTTAGCTAGCCTCAAACCAGCCAGTAATGCTTCGTATTCGACTTGATTATTTGAAGCAGGGAATTTGAACTTTAGTGAGAGTTCAATTTGGGTTCCCTGATCGCTTTCTATTATCACACCTGCCCCACTCCTAGTTTTGTTTGAGGATCCGTCCACATAAATATTTTACTTTATGGGAGTTCCCGGGGTATCAGTGTACTCGGCAATGAAGCCGGCCAGATATTGTGATTTGATTGCTGTCCGAGCTTCATGTTGCAAATCAAATTCAGACAATTCGACTTCCCACTACAATATTCTTCCAGCTAAGTCTGTCTTATGTAGAATTCCTTTTATGGGCTGGCTGGTCCGAACCTTGATAGTGTGTGCTTGAAAGTATGGGCGAAGTCGTCGGGAGGTGAGTATGAGGGCGTAGGCGAACTTCTCTATCTTTTGATAGTTTAGCTTGCCCCCTTGTAGGGCTTTACTAATGAAGTAGATGGGTTGTTGCCAGTTTTTGTCCTCTCTAACTAAAGTTAAAGCTATTGCCCGATTTTCTACTGCCAGGTATAGTACGAGTGCTTCTCCCTCCCGTGGCCGGATAAGAATGGGTGGTTGCCCCAAGAAACTTTTGAAATCTTGGAAGGCTTTTTTGCACTCTTCAGTCCATTCAAACTTCTTTCCCTTCCGTAATATGGCATAAAAGGGGAGGGATCTTATGGCCGAATTGGCTAAGAACCTGGACAGAGCTGCCAGTTTTCCGTTCAGCTGTTGTACTTCTTTAACACAGGTCGGACTTTTCATGTTAAGTATAGCCTAGCATTTTTCTGGGTTCGCCTCAATTCCTCTCTGTGTGAGCATGAAACCCAGGAATTTGCCAGCTTCTACCGCGAAGGTACATTTTGCAGGATTAAGCCACATACCATGCTTTCTAATGGTGTCGAACACTTTTGCGAGGTCAGTCAACAAGGATTCCTCACTTTATGTTTTTACCAGCATATCGTCGACATAGACCTCCATCAGTTTCCCGATGTGTTCTACAAAGACTTTATTCATTAATCTTTGGTAGGTAGCTCCTGCGTTCTTGAGTCCGAACGGCATGACGATGTAGCAGTAATTTACTTTGGGAGTTAGGAACGAGGTTTTTTCTTGGTCGGGTGGATACGTCGAGATTTGGTTGTATCCTGAGTAAGCATCCATGGAGAAGAGGTACTTGTGTCCCGAAGATGCATCCACTAGACCGTCTATACTTGGTAGTGGGTAGGGATCTTTTGGGCAAGCTTTATTGAGGTCGGTGTAGTCAGTGCACATTCGCCACTTCCCATTTGACTTCTTTACCAAGACAACGTTGGCTAGCCATAGTGGGTATTTGACTTCTCTTATGAATCCTGCCTCCAGTAAGGCTTGCACCTGCTCTTCCACAGCTTGGGACTTTTCTGGTCCGAGCTTCCTATGCTTCTACTGCACTGGTCGAGATCCTGGGTATACTGCCAGTTTGTGGCACATTAGTTTGGGATCTATGCTTGGCTTGTTTGCGGCCTTCCATGCAAAGAGATCGGCGTTCTCTTTTAGAAACTGTATCAGAGACTCCGTCAGGTCTCTTTTCAAGGTTCCCCCAATATTTTTCGTTTTATCCTGAGCATCCCCGATTTTGACCTCTTCAGTCTCTCCTTCAGGTTGTGGGTGGGATTCTTCGCGAGCTCGAACTCCCTCGAGTTCAATGGTGTTTACTTCCTCTCTTATGGGGTTGCCTTTGAGGTTCAGACTTTCATTGTAACAACGTCGCGCGATTTTTTGGTCTCCTTTTATTGTGGCGATCCCTTCCGGAGTTAGGAACTTCATACATAGGTGTGGAGTTGAAACTACTGCAGTGAGCTGGTTTAATGTTGTCCGACCTATTAGGGCATTGTAGGCTGAGCTCACGTCGACTACTATGTAGTCTATGTTGAGTGTCCTTGACCGGGTTCCCTTTCCGAAGGTTGTATGTATCGAGATATATCCAAGTGGTCGGATTGGAGTATCTCCCAGCCCGAATAAGCTATTCGGATATGCTCTGAGCTCTTTTTCTTGTAGGCCGAGTTTGTCGAAGTTGGATTTGAACAAGATGTCTGATGAGCGGATAATTTATACGCTTTTTGGCATTGTTTTTACATAGTTTTTAGTATGATTTAGTTAGTTTTTAATATATTTTTATTAGTTTTTAAATAAAAATCACATTTCTGGACTTTACTATGATTTTGTATGTTTTTCTATGATTTCAGGTAATTTCTGGCTGAAATTGAGGGACTTGAGCAAAAATCAGATTCAGAGGTTGAAGAAGGACTGCAGATGCTGTTGGATTCTGACCTCCATGCACTCAAAGTGGATTTTCTGGAGCTACAGAACTCCAAATGGTGTGCTCTCAATTGCGTTGGAAAGTAGACATCCAGAACTTTCCAGAAATATATAATAGTCCATACTTTGCCCGATTTTAGATGACACAAATGGCGTTCAACGCCAGTTCCATGTTGCATTCTGGAGTTAAACGCCAGAAACAGGTTACAAAGTGGAGTTAAACGTCAGAAACCGGTTACAAACTGGTGTTCAACTCCAATAGAAGCCTCTACACGTGTAAAGCTCAATGCTCAGCCCAAGCACACACCAAGTGGGCCCCGGAAGTGGATTTCTGCATCATTTACTCATTTCTATAAACCCTAGTAACTAGTTTAGTATAAATAGGACTTTTTACTATTGTATTTACATCTTTGGATTATCTTTTGATCCTTTGATCATGTTTAGGGGGCTGGCCTCTCGGCCATGCCTGGACCTTATTCTTATGTATTTTCAACGGTAGAGTTTCTACACACCATAGATTAAGGTGTGGAGCTCAACTGTTCCTCATGAATTAATGCAATGTACTATTATTTTTCTATTCATTTCAAGCTTATTCCTATTCTAAGATATTCATTCGCACCCAAGAACATGATGAATGTGATGATTATTTGACGCTCATCATCATTGTCACTTATGAACGTGTGCCTGACAAACACTTCTATTCTACATGCAAACAAGCTAGAATGAGTATCTCTTAGATATCTAATACAGAGGACCGAGTCCGAGATATTAGAGTCTTCGTGGTATAAGTTAGAACCCATGGATGGCCATTCCTGAGATCTGGAAAGTCTAAACCTTGTCTGTGGTATTCCAAGTAGGATCTGGGAAGGGATGGCTGTGACGAGCTTCAAACTCGTGAGTGCTGGGCGTAGTGACAGACGCAAAAGTATAGTAAATCCTATTCCAGTATGATCGAGAACCGACAGATGATTAGCCATGCAGTGACAGCGCATTGGACCATTTTCACAGAGAGGACGGGATGTAGCCATTGACAACGGTGATGCCCAACATACAGCTTGCCATGGAAAGGAGTAGGAATGATTGGATGAAGACAGCAGGAAAGCAGAGGTTCAGGAGGAACGAAAGCATCTCTATACGCTTATCTGAAATTCTCACCAATGAATTACATAAGTATCTCTATCCTAGTTTATCTTTTAATTATGTTAGTTATCAATTCTCTATAACCATTTGAATCCGCCTGACTGAGATTTACAAGGTGACCATAGCTTGCTTCAAGTCGACAATCTCCGTGGGATCGACCCTTACTCACGTAAGGTTTATTACTTGGACGACCCAGTGCACTTGCTGGTTAGTTGTGCGAAGTTGTGATAAAGTGTGATTCACGTTTGAGAGCACCAAGCCTTTGGCTCCATTGTTGATGATCACAATTTCGTGCGCCAAGTTTTTGGCGCCGTTACCGGGGATTGTTCGAGTTTGGATAACTGACGGTTCATCTTGTTGCTCAGATTAGGTAATTTTATTTTATTTTATTTTTAAGCTCTTTTATTTCTTATTTTCGAAAAAAAATATTTTTTCTTTTTCGTTTTTCCCAAAATAATTTTCGAAAAAAACCAAAAAAATTCTTATAAAATCACAAAAACAAAAAAGTTGATGTTTCTTATTTGAGTCTAGAGTCAATTTTTAAGTTTGGTGTCAATTGCATGTTTATCTCTTTCTTGCATTTTTCGAAAATTCATGCATTGCATTCTTCATGATCTGCAAGTTGTTCTTGATGAATCCTCTTGTTTGATCTTCATATTTTCTTGTTGTGTGTTGCATCTTGTTTTTCATATGCATTCTTGCATTCATAGTATCTATAAACTAAAAATTTCTAAGTTTGGTGTCTAGCATGTTCTTCTTTTCTTCAAAATTTTCAAAAATAAGTTCTTGGTGTTCATCTTGACATTCAAAGTGTTCTTGGTGTTCATCTTGACATTCATAGTGTTCTTGCATGCATCATTTGTTTTGATCCAAAATTTTCATTCATTGAGTCTTTTTGATGTTTTTCTCTCTCTTTATTAAAAATTCAAAAAAATCAAAAAAATATCTTTTCCTTTTTCACTCATAAATTTTCGAAAATTTGAGTTGACTTTTTCAAAACTTTTTAAAATTTAGTTGTTTCTTATGAGTCAAGTTAAATTTTCAATTTTAAAAAAAATTCTATCTTTTTCAAATCTTTTTCAAAAATCAAAATTTTTTTTTTTCAATTTTCTTCTTAATATTTTCGAAAATTTCAAAATTTATTTTCAAAATCTTTTTCTTATTTCTATTTCATATTTTCGAAATTAATGCTAACAATTAATGTGATTGATTCAAAAATTTTAAGTTTGTTACTTGCCTATTAAGAAAGGTTCATTCTTTAAATTTTAAATCATATCTTTTTAGTTTCTTATTAGTCAAGTAATCAACTTTAATTTTTAAAATCAAATCTTTTTAAATTTCTTTTTCAAATCTTTTTCAAAATAAGTTTCAATCACATCTTTTTCAAAATCAATTTCAAAATATTTTCTAACTTCTTTTCTAACTCCTTATCTTTTCAAAAATTGATTTTCAAATCTTTTTCAATTAACTACTTAACTTTTTGTTTGATTTTAAAAAAATTTACTATTTCAATCATATCTTTTTCAAAACTACCTAACTAATTCTCTCTCTAATTTTCGAAAATCACTTCCCTCTTTTTCAAAATTCTTTTTTAATTAACTAATTATTTTAAATTTTAATTTAATTTAATTTCATTTTAAAATTTTGAATTTTAACTTTAATTTTAAATTAAAAACAAAAATTTTTATTTTGTTTAAATTTCAAATTCTCTCATCTCTCATCCCCTTCTGTTTATTTATTCATCTACTAACACCCCTCTTTCACTCAAGAATTCGAACCCATTCCTCTCCCCTGTGTTTGGATTCTTATCTTTTTCTTTTTGCTACTCTTCTCTTCTTATAATTACATAAGGAATCTCTATACTGTGACATAGAGGATTCCATATTTTCTTTTGTGTTCTCTTCTTTTTCACATGAGCAGGAGCAAGGATAAGAACATTCTTGTTGAAGCTAATCCGGAACCTGAAAGGACTCTGAAGAGGAAGCTAAGAGAAGCTAAAACATAACACTTTGAAGAGGACTTTACTAAAATTTTCGGAAAAGAAGGAGACACGGCCGAAAATAATAACAATGCAAGGAAGATGCTTGGTGACTTTACTACACCAAATTCCAACTTACATGGAAGAAGCATCTCAATCCCTGCCATTGGAGCAACCAATTTTGAGCTTAAGCCTCAATTAGTTTCTCTGATGCAACAGAATTGCAAGTTTCATGGACTTCCATCAGAAGATACTTTTCAATTCTTAACTGAATTCTTGCAGATCTGTGATACTGTTAAGACCAATGGGGTTGACTCTGAGGTCTACAGGCTCATGTTTTTCCCGTTTGCTGTAAGAGACAGAGCTAGAATATGGTTGGACTCTCAACCTAAAGATAGCTTGAACTCTTGGGATAAGCTGGTCATGGCTTTCTTAGCTAAGTTCTTTCCTCCTCAAAAGCTTAGTAAGCTTAGAGTGGATGTTCAAACCTTCAGATAGAAGGACGGTGAATCCCTCTATGAAGCTTGGGAAAGATATAAGCAACTGACCAAAAAGTATCCTTCTGACATGCTTTCAGAATGGACTATCCTGGATATATTCTATGATGGTCTGTTTGAATTATCAAAGATGTCATTGGACCATTCTGCAGGTGGATCCATTCACCTAAAGAAAATGCCTGCAGAAGCTCAGGAACTCATTGACATGGTTGCTAATAACCAGTTCATGTACACTTCTGAAAGGAATCCTGTGAGTAATGGGACGCCTCAGAGGAAGGGAGTTCTTGAAATTGATGCTCTGAATGCCATATTGGCTCAGAACAAAATATTGACACAGCAAGTCAATATGATTTCTCAGAGTCTGAATAGAATGCAAGCTGCATCCAACAGTACTCAAGAGGCATCTTCTGAAGAAGAAGCTTATGATCCCGAGAACCCTGCAATAGCAGAGGTGAATTACATGGGGGAACCCTATGGAAACACCTATAATTCCTCATGGAGAAATCACCCAAATTTCTCATGGAAGGATCAACAAAAGCCTCAACAAGGCTTAATAATGGTGGAAGAAACAGGTTTAGCAATAGCAAGCCTTTTCCATCATCCACTCAGCAACAGACAGAGAATTCTGAGCAGAATCCATCTAGCTTAGCAAATATAGTCTCTGATCTATCTAAGGCCACTTTAAGTTTCATGAATGAAACAAGGTCCTCCATTAGGAATTTGGAGGCACAAGTGGGCCAGCTGAGTAAAAGGGTCACTGAAACTCCTCCCAGTACTCTCCCAAGCAATACAGAAGAAAATCCAAAGAGAGAGTGCAAGGCCATTGATTTGACCATCATGGCTGAACCTACAAGGGAGGAGAATGACGTGAATCCTAGTAAGGAAGACCTCCTTGGACGTTCAGTGACCAATAAGGAGTTTCCCTTTGAGGAACCAGAGGAATCTGAGGCTCATCTAGAGACCATAGAGATTCCATTGAACCTCCTTCTACCCTTCATGGGCTCTGATGAGTATTCTTCTTCTGAAGAGAATGAAGACATTACTGAAGAGTAAGTTGCTAAGTACCTTGGTGCAATCATGAAGCTGAATGCCAAATTATTTGGTAATGAGACTTAGGAAGATGAACCTCCCTTGCTCACCAATGAACTAAATGCATTGGATAGGCAGAAATTACCTCAAAAGAAACAGGATCCTGGTAAATTCCTAATTCCCTATAACATAGGCACCATGACCTTTGAGAAGGCTCTGTGTGACCTGGGGTCAGGAATAAACTTAATGCCACTCTCTATAATGGAGAAACTTGGGATCTTTGAGGTGCAAGCTGCCAGAATCTCATTAGAGATGGCAGACAACTCAAGAAAATAGGCTTATGGACAAGTAGAGGACGTGTTAGTGAAGGTTGAAGGCCTTTACATCCCTGCTGATTTCATAATCCTAGACACTGGGAAGGATGAGGATGAATCAATCATCCTTGGAAGACCCTTCTTAGCCACAGCAAGAGCTGTGATTGATGTGGACAGAGGAGAGCTGGTCCTTCAACTGAATGGGGACTACCTTGTGTTTAAGACTCAAGGTTCTCCTTCTGTAACCATGGAGAGGAAGCATGAAAAGCTTCTCTTATTGTAGAGTCAACCAAAGCCCCCACAGTCAAACTCTAAGTTTGGTGTTGGGAGGCCACAACCAAACTCTAAGTTTGGTGTTGAACCCCCACATTCAAACTCTAAGTTTGGTGTTGGGAGGTTCCAACCTTGCTCTGATTATCTGTGAGGCTTCATGAGAGCTCACTGTCAAGCTATTGACATTAAAGAAGTGCTTGTTGGGAGGCAACCTAATGTTATTTAATCATATCTATTTTATTTTCTTTTTGTTATTTCGTGTTTTATTAGGTTGATGATCATGTGGAGTCACAAAAACTACTGAAAAATCAAAAACAGAATGAAAAACAGCATTAAAAACAGCACACCCTGGAGGAGGAGCATTCTGGCATTTAAACGCCAGAAACAAGCATCTGTCTGGCGTTTAACGCCAGAAACAAGCATCTACCTGGCGTTAAACGCCAGAAATAGGCTACATTTGGGCGTTTAACGCCAGAAATAAGCAGCAGTCTGGCGTTAAACACCAGGATTGCACAGCAAGGGCGTTTTACACGCCTAATTGGAGCAGGGATGTTAAGTCCTTGGTCCCACTGGATCTGTGGACCCCACAGGATCCCCACCACTTCTTCTCTCCTCTTCACACCTTTTCATAACTCTCTTCCCTAAATACCCTTCACCAATCACCTCAATCACTCTTTCCCATCCCCTCTTCACCACTCACATCTATCCTCTCTTCCCCAAAAACCCCACCTACCTTCAAAATTCAAACTATTTTCCCTCCCAAACCCAACCCTAATGGCCGAACCCTAACCTTCCCCACACTCCTATATAAACCCCTCATTCCTTCTTCATTTTCACACAACACAACCCTCTCTTCTTCCCCTTGGCCGAATACACCTTCTCCCTACATCTCCTCCATTTTCTTCCTCTTCTCCTTCTTTCTTTCTTCTTTTACTCGGGGACGAGCAAACATTTTAAGTTTGGTGTGGTAAAAAGCATTGCTTTTTGTTTTTCCATAACCATCAATGGCACCTAAGGCCAGAGAATCCTCAAGAAAGAGGAAAGGGAAGGCAATTGCTTCCACCTCTGAGTCATGGGAGATGGAGAGATTCATCTCAAAGGTCCATCAAGACCACTTCTATGAAGTTGTGGCCAAGAAAAAAGTTATCCCTGAGGTTCTTTTCAAGCTCAAAAAGAATGAGTATCTGGAGATCCAACTTGAGATCCAAAGAAGAGGTTGGGAAGTTCTCACCAACCCCATTCAACAAGTCAGGATCTTAATGGTTCAAGAATTCTATGCAAATGCATGGATCACTAGAAACCATGATCAAAGTGTGAACCCGAATCCAAAGCATTGGCTCACCATGGTTTGGGGGAAATACTTAGATTTCAGTCCAGAAAATGTAAGGCTGGCGTTCAACTTGCCAATGATGGAAGAAAATGCACGCCCCTACACTAGAAGGGTCAACTTTAATCAAAGGTTGGACCAAGTCCTCATGGACATATGTGTGGAAGGAGCTCAATGGAAATTTGACTCAAGAGGCAATCCGGTTCAATTGAGAAGACTGGACCTTAAGCTTGTAGCTAAAGGATGGTTGGAGTTTATTCAACGCTCAATCATTCCTACGAGCAACCGGTCTGAAGTTACTATAGATCGGGCTATCATGACAAGGTGGTTGACAAGTCCTCTACTTTGGCAAAGTTAGCCTTTCCTCACCTCATTTTCCACCTCTGCAATTCGGCTGGAATTGACATAGAGGGAGACATCCTTATTGAAGAGGATAGGCCCATCACTAAGAAAAGGATGGAGCAAACAAGAGAGCATGGATCTCAACAAGAGCATGAGGAAATTCCTCACCATGAAATCCCTGAGATGCCTCAGGGGATGCACTTTCCTCTACAGAATTATTGGGAGCAAATCAACACCTCCCTAGGAGAATTAAGTTCCAACATGGGACAAATAAAGATGGAGTACCAAGAGCACTCCATCATCCTCCATGAGATTAGAGAAGATCAAAGAGCTATGAGGGAGGAGCAACAAAGACAAGGAAGAGACATAGAGGAGCTCAAGGGCACCATTGGTTCTTCAGGAAGACGAAGACGTCACCCTCACTAAGGTGGACCCATTCCTTAATCTCCTTGTTCTTATTTTCCTGTTTTTCGTTTACTATGCTTTATGCAACTAAGTTCATGAAGTCTATAACTTAAATTTATGAATGTCCTATGAATCCATCACCTTTCTTAAATGAAAAATGTTTTAATTACAAAAGAACAAGAAGTACATGGTTTCGAATTCATCCTTGAAATTAGTTTAATTATTTTGATGTGGTGACAATACTTTTTGTTCTCTGAATGAATGCTTGAACAGTGCATATGTCTTTTGAAATTGTGGTTTATGAATGTTAAATATGTCGGCTCTTGAAAGAATGATGAAAAAGGAGAAATGTTATTTGATAATCTGAAAAATCATAAAAATGATTCTTGAAGCAAGAAAAAACAGTGAATACAAAAGCCTGCGGGAAAAAAAAGAAAGAAAGAAAAAGAAAAAGCAAGCAGAAAAAGCCAAAAGCTCTTTAAACCAAAAGGCAAGAGCAAAAAGCCAATAGCCCTTAAAACCAAAAGGCAAGGGTAATAAAAAGGATCCAAGGCTTTGAGCATCAGTGGATAGGAGGGCCTAAAGGAATAAAATCATGGCCTAAGCGGCTAAACCAAGCTATCCCTAACCATGTGCTTGTGGCGTGAAGGTGTCAAGTGAAAACTTGAGACTGAGCGGTTAAAGTCAAGGTCCAAAGCAAAAAAGAGTGTAACTAAGAACCCTGGACACCTCTAATTGGGGACTTTAGCAAAGCTGAGTCACAATCTGAAAAGGTTCACCCAGTTATATGTCTGTGGCATTTATGTATCCGGTGGTAATACTGGAAAATAAAGTGCTTAGGGCCACGGACAAGACTCATAAAGTAACTGTGTTCAAGAATCAACATACTAAACTAGGATAATCAATAACACTATCTAAATTCTAAGTTCCTATAGATGCCAATCATTCTGAACTTCAATGGATAAAGTGAGATGCCAAAACTATTCAAGAGGCAAAAAGCTACAAGTCCCGCTCATTTGATTGGAGCTAAGTTTCATTGATATTTTGGAATTTATAGTATATTCTCTTCATTTTATCCTATTTGATTTTCAGTTGCTTGGGGACAAGCAACGATTTAAGTTTGGTGTTGTGATGAGCGGATAATTTATACAGTTTTTGGCATTGTTTTTACATAGTTTTTAGTATGATTTAGTTAGTTTTTAATATATTTTTATTAGTTTTTAAATAAAAATCATATTTCTGGACTTTACTATAAGTTTTTGTGTTTTTCTGTGATTTCAGGTAATTTCTGGCTGAAATTGAGGGACTTGAGCAAAAATCAGATTCAGAGGTTGAAGAAGGACTGCAGATGCTGTTGGATTCTGACCTCCCTGCACTCAAAGTGAATTTTCTGGAGCTACAGAACTCCAAATGGTGCGCTCTCAATTGCGTTAGAAAGTAGACATCCAGGGCTTTCCATCAATATATAATAGTTTATACTTTGCCCGAGTTAAATGACGCAAACTGGCGTTCAACGCCAGTTCCATGTTGCATTTTGGAGTTAAACGCCAGAAACAGGTTGCAAAGTAGAGTTAAACGCCAGAAACAGGTTACAAACTGGCATTCAACTCCAAGAGAAGCCTCTACACGTGTAAAGCTCAATGCTCATCCCAAGCACACACCAAGTGGGCCCTGGAAGTGGATTTCTGCATCATTTACTCATTTCTGTAAACCCTAGTAACTAGTTTAGTATAAATATGACTTTTTACTATTGTATTTACATCTTTGGAACATCTTTGGATTATCTTTTGATCCTTTGATCATATTTAGGGGGCTGGCCTCTCGGCCATGTCTGGACCTTGTTCTTATGTATTTTCAATGGTAGAGTTTCTACACACCATAGATTAAGGTGTGGAGCTCTGCTGTTCCTCATGAATTAATGCAAAGTACTATTGTTTTTCTATTCAATTCAAGCTTATTCCTATTCTAAGATATTCATTCGCACCCAAGAATATGATGAATGTGATGATTATGTGACGCTCATCATCATTCTCACTTATGAACGCGTGCCTGACAAACACTTCCGTTCTACATACAAACAAGCTAGAATGAGTATCTCTTAGATATCTAATACAGAGGACCGAGTCTGAGATATTAGAGTCTTCGTGGTATAAGTTAGAACCCATGGATGGCCATTCCTGAGATCCGGAAAGTCTAAACCTTGTCTGTGGTATTCCGAGTAGGATCTGGGAAGGGATGGCTGTGACGAGCTTCAAACTCACGAGTGCTGGGCGTAGTGACAGACGCAAAAGTATAGTAAATTCTATTCTAGTATGATCGAGAACCGACAGATGATTAGCCATGCAATGACAGCACATTGGACCATTTTCACAGAGAGGACGGGATGTAGCCATTGACAACGGTGATGCCCAACATACAGCTTGCCATGGAAAGGAGTAGGAATGATTGGATGAAGACAGCTGGAAAGCAGAGGTTCAGAAGGAACGAAAGCATCTCTATATGCTTATCTGAAATTCTCACCAATGAATTACATAAGTATCTCTATCCTAGTTTATGTTTTAATTATGTTAATTATCAATTCTCTATAACCATTTGAATCCGCCTGACTGAGATTTACAAGGTGACTATAGCTTGCTTCAAGCCGACAATCTCCGTGGGATCGACCCTTACTCACATAAGGTTTATTACTTGGATGACCCAGTGCACTTGCTGGTTAGTTGTGCGAAGTTGTGATAAAGTATGATTCACGTTTGAGAGCACCAAGCCTTTGTCGCCATTGTTGATGATCACAATTTCGTGCACCAATGTCCGCGGAGCTTCCTTGGTCTACTAGTGTCCTGTGAAGATTAGCGTTGTCCAATATGATAGTAATGACTATGGGGTCATCATGTCCCGGGATGACACCTATTGCATCTTCTTTAGTAAAGGTAGTTGTGGAGAGGTCGGTTGACCTCTCTCCTTCCCCGACATGATATGCTTCTTTTAGGTCTCTTTTGTGAGAAGATTTAGAGATTCCTCCTCCTGCGAATCCTCCATTTATCATGTGGACATGTCTCTCAGGAGTGTGAGGTGGTCGTTCAGTCCGTCCGACCTCTTCATCCCTTCTTCTTTTTCTTGGTTCATCCGTCTTGTTAGCTAAGTACCGATCTAGTCGACCTTCTCTTGCCAATTTCTCTATGACATTCTTCAGGTCGAAGCATTCATTAGTGGGATGTCCGTAAATTCTATGGTACTCACAGTAGTCTGTCCGATTTCTCCCTTCTTTTTTGCTTTTGATTGGGCGAGGTGGAGTGATCTTCTCAGTATTGCATATTTCACGGTAAACATCTACAAGAGATACCCAAAGTGGGGTATAATTATGGTATTTTCTCAGCTTCCCACTGGGTTGATCTTCTTTCTTCTTGGACTCTTTGTCCTTGTCCATAGATGGGTAGAGAATCCATATTTAGAGGTCTCTCGTAGTCGTGAGTTTTCCTCCATGTTAATGTACTTTTCTGCTCGCTCTTGCACCTCGTTCAAGGATGTTGGATGCTTTTTTTATATGGAGTGGCTAAAAGGTCCTTCTCTTACGCCATTGATGAGACCCATGATGGCTACTTCTGTTGGCAAACTTTGTATATCCAGACATGCTTTGTTGAATCGTTCTATGTAATTGCAAAGACTTTTCCGCTCTCCTTGCGGGATCCCTAATAGGCTCGGGGCGTGTTAGGTTTTGTCCTTCTAAATGGAAAATCTGGCAAGGAATTTTTTGGCTAAGTCGTCAAAACTTGTGATGGACCTGGGAGGCAAACTATTGAACCACTTTATTGCTGTTTTTGTCAGGGTTGTCGGGAAGGCTTTGCATCGAACGGCATCTGAGGCGTCGATGAGATACATTCTGCTCCTGAAATTGCTGAGATGATGGCTGAGATCCGAGGTACCGTCATATTACGTCATGTCGGGAGCTTTAAAATCTTTTGGAACTTTAGCTTTCATGATCTCTTTGCTGAAGGGATCTTGGTCCTTGTGGGAGTTATCCTCATGGTTAAAATGAGTAATTCTGGTCTTGAGGTCGGCTTCGAGTTTTAGCAACTTATCCTCTAGATCTCGTCGTCACCTAGTTTCTCTATGGAGGTCTCTTTCAGCTTCTCGCTGATGTTCAGCCTCTTGTTCGAGCTGTTTGAGGCGATCTTGTTGTTCTCAGATGGCTTCCAAGATTTCTGTGTTTGTGCTGGAGGGTTGTTTATCCCCCTTGTTTTGAGGCACATCTTTTGACGTGGCATCCGTGTTTTTAAGCGGAGTTCTTTCTTCCAAACCAGAGTTGTGGTCATTGTCATGGTCGTCCGCCATGGTGATGGGATGACTTCCAGGTCCCCGGCAATGGCGCCAATGTTTCGAGGGTTACCTGAAATTGAAGGTCGATCTCGGATGAGATCTGCTGTGGTAGTTGAAGCTGCCGTGTCCGACTTGTTGGATCTGGTGACCAGAGCTGCTGATCCTTCGTCACCGGAGGGTGGTGGTAACTACAAGAGACTTCGACGCTTAAGTTAGCATGGGCTTTAGGCAGGTTTTTAGTAGAATCAGAGTATGAGTTATACCTGGGTGCTCCAGCGTATTTATAGTAGTGTGGAGTGACCTTCTTGATAAGATAAGTTAGTTATTTTTATCTTATCTTTGAGTGAAGTCATCTTATCTTTAAGAGGAACTGTTTCGTGGGTTACCTGAAACTATAGGTCGATCTCGGATGAGATCTTTTGTGCTGGTCGGTGCTGATGTGTCCGACTTGTTGGACTTGTGGGTGATGCTGATCCTTTGTCACTGGAGGGTGGTGGTACCTGCAAGGGACTCCGATGCTTAAGTTAGCAAGGGTATTAAGCAGGTTTTTTTAGTAGAATCAGAGTATGAGTTATACCTGGGTGCTCCAGTGTATTTATAATAGTGTGGAGTGACCTTTCTAGAGATAAGATAGTTATCTTATCTTATCTTTGAGCGAAGTCATCTTATCTTTAGAGGGAACCATCCTTATCTTTCTAGGCTTTGGCTGCCTTTAGATTTGGACCGTGTTCCTTTGTCTGGGCCTTCTTGGGCCTCTGTACTGATTTGGCCGACCTCTTTTGAGAAGAGGTCTGGTAGTTCTGACCTGAAGAGGTCGGTCAAATCAGCCCGGGTCGGACAGTTCGACCCAGGGTATGAACAGTGCCCCTACTCGAATGTGGTCTTCCTTTTGAGTCCTTAGTTTTAGGACTTCAATCCTTCTCTGGAGAAGCCGAGCTCAAGCATTTGTTGATCTCTTTTTGTAGAGCTTCCTTCTGGATGTGGAACATTTTTTTCTTTCCTTCTTTAATTTTGAGAATGTGCGTTCCTTGCCTTGTGAACGTGCGAGGGCTTTTAATGCCTCATTAACTCCTTATTGTTCCGTTTTTCCCTCTTTTCATTTTGAATTTGCAAAAAAGACTTTTACTTTCTATTTTCTCTCTTTGCTTCTTTGAAACTCCATCTTTTACCCTTCTATTTTTCTGGCTCGCCTGGGACTCTTTGCTTTCTTGTTTTCGCGCTTCTCCCTGTGGTGCCATTAGTGATTGTTGGTGCTTCATTCTTTTGAGGGGAGTTTTTCGGCCTTCTTGTTGCTTCAACTTCTCAGTGTTCATCGTCTCCTCCTCTTCGCAGGTTGGTTTTCTTTCTGCCTCTTTCTTTTACTTCTTTCCCCGTTCTTCTTCGTGCTTGCATTGTTCTATTTTTTGGCAAAGTTTTTATTTTTGCTTGATGTTACATTAGCAAGCTTAAACCTTTTATCTGCCTTTGTCATGCATCTGATCAAATGTGTGCTCTGAGAGTTTCTCTGATGTGTATGGCTTTTTCATGCTTCCTGCTAGTTTAGGGTTTTGAATGTATTATCTCTGATTGTATCTATTTGATTTGCGCCTTTGATGCCGAACCGTTTGATTCTAAGAAAGGTTGCACCTTTGATGATTTCTCCTTTGAATGCTTTGTATTTTGATTATTTTGTCTTTGCTGATAGGCTGTAAAAATTGATGACTTTTGATAGATTATGTTGTGTTTTTTCTTGTGGAATGTCACTGTCAAAGGAGGGTTGTTTTCGCTATTTTAGGGATGTCGGGACGGTAGTTCGCATTCGTTTGAACCTTACTCTGTTGTTGCCTCCAAAGGGTGCCCCTGGACCTTGGTGTGAGTCCTGGGGTTTCCTTTTGCTTTTTGTATGCTTTAGCCCGAGTTGTATCCATACTTGTTCGAGATGTTTTGGTTAGTAATCCATTTTCTTTTTCTTACTGTAGGACTAGTTGACCCATGTCGTCTTGCAAAAACATTGTCGAGACCTCTTCCAGAGTCCCTGAGAGCATGTTGGATTGGCTGGAATCCCTCGTATTGATGTGTGTTTCTGTGGTGAATGCTGAGTATTATGTAGAGTTGAGAAAACATCACAGGATGTGTAGTAGACAGGAACAAGAGAAAAATTATGAGCTAGTAGCGCCTGATCCCGATGAGAGGGTTTGTTTCTTGACCACGGTCCGGGGGGAGCGTCCCTTCTTCTATGCCTATGACTATTTTTTCAGCCAGCTGAACTTTACTTTTCCTTTTACTCCTTTTGAGAACAATTTGTTGTGGTCGTGCAATGTATCTCCATCCCAGCTTCACCTGAATTCATGGGGTTTCCTTAAGATTTTTCAATTACTTTGTCAGGAGTTGGGTGTTAAACCACCTCAAACCCTTTTTCTTTACCTCTTTTGTTTGACTAAACCCGGGGTAGCTAAGAAAAAGGCTGCTTGGATATCTTTTCGAGCTGGCTAGGGAAAGAAAGTTTTTTCAATGTATGATGAATCTTTTCGCGATTTCAAAAACTATTTTTTCAAGGTCCGAGCTGTTGAAGGAGTGGCAAAGGAATGTAGTGGTATCTAGATATACTTGGGAGATGTTGGACGAAGTCGAGCAAGCCTTTGTAACTGTGTTGGAAGAGAACTGGGGGCAGCCTCCCCATCTTGATACAAAGAGATTTCTAGGAAATCCCTCACTTCTCCGAGCTGAGCTGGGTAGTGGTTGACTTCTTTTTGCATCTTGTTGTGCTTGTTTATTTTTTCAAGTTTATTTCTTTTCCTTCCCTCTTATAACTTGGTTTTTTGCTGTGTATTTTCAAAGATGATTAGAAACAATGACTCCATGAGGGCCTTTAAGAAGGCAAGAAAGGCTACAACAGCCTAAAATATCTCGACAAAGGGGGCTGGTGAAGGATCTTCCCAGGTTCCTCCTCAAAAGCCGATATCGAGCACTTCTAGGCCGAGAAAGATGATTCATACTCCTTAGGTCCACTTGGTTGATCCTCCCCAGGCTTCTGCTGCTACCTCTTCTCCTACTGCCGTCCCTCCTCCAAAAAGACAGAGGACAGTTGAGCCTTTGAATCTGGATGCCCCCGACTTTGATGCTGTCGGGTTTGTTGATCAACAAATTGCTCCTTATGGTGTTGTTCCTACTGACGATGTATCCATCCTTCGTCATTTGGACTTCATTACTCAGAGCGGTATAAAAAAGGCACACATGGGGGTAGCGTTACTTCGGATAGCCCAGGATGTTCCAGTTCACGCGACAAAGGCTTTTATGCAAGAGGCTAAGTCAGAATATGACAGGATCAAGGGGTTAAAGGAGGAGCTCGAGGTGAAAGTGGCTAAATTGGAAAAGGAGTTAGAGGGTGAGAAGACTTGGGGCACTGCTGCGCTGGTCTCTGCAAATCTAGCTGAGGAGATGGCGCATAAGTATAAGGAGAGCTATGTCTTGGCCTATGGCGAGATGATAGAGCTCAAGGAGTGGTTAAAATCTGCTCAGGCCAACTATGCCGAGCTCCAGGGCCATCTTGTAGGTAGCGTGAATGCTGCTTATGAGAATTTGAAGGCTCAGGTTCGAGTTCTTGCGCCCGAGCTCGACCTCACCCTATTCAGCATGGACAACATTGTAGTAGATGGTAAAATTGTCCCTGATGCCTCAGATGATGATGATGTAGATGTAGAGCCTCCTCTTGTGCCCTCTGCCAAGGCCCCTGCTGCCCCGGCTTTTTCAACTCCTACTACTGAGGTCGGCCAGCCCGAGTCCGACCCTAATGTCCAGATCTTGAACCGGGATGATGGGACTGTAGATGTGGTACCTCTTCAGACTCGTCCTCCTTCACCCTGAGATGGGCTTTTGAACTCTTGTTTATGTTTCGGTTTACTTGGATATTTTAGTTGCTTTCTTTAGGACTTTATTTTGAAAAACAAATGCCCTTTCAATTTTTGCAGTCGCCTTTTTAGGTAGCCTTTTGATTTATAGTAGCTTTGTTATATGGTTGTCTGCATCTTGTTTGACACTTTCAGGAATCTTTTGGAGTTTTGTTGTCCGACCTCTTTTGATTGCCTTTGTGCTTTATTTCCTGCTTGAGGCTAGCTTTGTTTAACTATTTTTCTTCGCTTTCTTTAATAGGATACTTGCAGATTAATTTTATTGAGGTTATGGCTTTCTGGGTCCGACTTGAGTCCCTTGTAGCGCACACCTTCTACCGGTCGATTTCTTTTGTGAATTATTTTTAGTAATCCCTTGGGATTTACTTTTAATAAATCTGTTGTTTTGGTCCGACTTCTTCGTGTCGGCCCCTTCTATGCTATTTTTGGTAATCCATTTTTTAGTTGGACCCTGCCAGGTCTCTTTTTATGGATTATCTTTTTGCAGCTTTAGTTGGTTTGGGCCAACTTCTTCATGTCGGTCTCTTCTAAGTTATTTCTAGTAATCCATTTTATTTGGACCTTGTCAGGTCTCTTTTTATAGATTACTTTTTATAACTTTTTGTAGTTTTGTTGGGCCGACTTCATCATGTCGGTCCCTTCTAAGTTATTTCTAGTAATCCATTTTCAGGGCTGGCCAGGCCTCTTTTCTATGGATTACTTTTTATAACTTTTTGTCTCTTTGATCTGGTCTGACTTTTTATGTCGGTCCATTCTAAGTTATTTCTAGCGGTCCATTTTTTGTTTCAGACCTCGTCAGGTCTCTATTCATGGATTGCTTTTTATAACTTCTTGTATTATTCTGTTTTTGTCGCTTTTCATCTTGCCGATTTTAATCCTCATTTGGCCTGACATTTGATGAATTCGGTTTTTATCTTCGCCGGCTTTATCATGATCGGGCAGTGAGTTTGGTTTTCACTTTTTCCGATCTGTAGCTTTATAATCAGGTGATGAATTCTCGCATTTTAGATTAATGTGTCTTGATAGAGGGGATTTGTAGAAAATTCTGAAAAAACTTTATTCAAAATAAATACGCAAATATATACATGTGGGTGTTTACCCTTCTAAGTCGGGAAATTTTATAGATCTTGGCTTGGTGCCTCGTTAAAAAACCTTGTTAGGAAAAAGAGTGCACCTTGACCTAAGATCTTTATTACCTCTAACTATAATACCTTCTTAGGTTGCAGGCATGCCACGACCTTGGTAGCTCTCGCCCTTCTAATTCGGACACCCTGTAGTAGCCTTTTCCCAGTACCTCTATGACTCGGTAGGGTCCTTTCCAGTTAGCTGCTAGCTTCCCCTCTCCCGGTCGACTTGTTCCGATATTATTTCGGATTAGGATGAGGTCGTTGTTGGCAAAGCTTCGCTGTACTACCTTCTGATTGTATCTTGAGGCCATTCGACGTTTTAACGCCTCTTCCCTGATCCGAGCTCTTTCTCGGATTTCTGGAAGTAGGTCGAGTTCTTCCCTTTGAAGTTGGGAGTTGGCCTCTTCACTGTAGTGGATCATTCTGGGCGATCCTTCTTCGACCTCCACCGGGATCATTGCCTCCATTCCGTAAGCCAATCAGAAAGGTGATTCCTTTGTGGTGGAGTGTGGTGTTGTCCGATATGCCCATAGGACTTGTGGAATCTCGTCAGCCTAGGCTCCCTTCACATCCTGTAATCTCCGTTTTAACCCGGCTAGTATGACTTTGTTGGTAGCTTCTGCTTGTCCATTAGCCTGGGGGTGTTCTATGGATGTGAATTGGTGCTTTATTTTCAAGTCGGCCACCAATTTTCTGAAGCCTGCGTCTGTGAATTGAGTGTCATTGTCTGTGGTGATGGAGTATGGAACCCCAAACCTTGTGACAATGTTTCTATATAGGAATTTTCGACTTCTTTGAGTAGTGGCGTTAGCTAGGGGCTCTGCCTCAATCCACTTTGTGAAATAGTTTACCCCTACAATGAGGAACTTGACCTGTCCTGATCCTTAGGGAAGGGCCCAAGGAGGTCGAGTCCCCATTTTGCAAATAGCCAGGGTGAGGTTACGCTGATGAGTTCCTCTGGTGGGGCGATATGGAAATTAGCATGTTTCTGACATGGTGGACATGTCTTTACGAACTCTGTTGCTACCTGTTGTAAAGTTGGCCAATAGAATCTGGCTCGGAGTACTTTTTTGGTAAGATCTTATTGATAAACCATTATTTTATGGTTTATATTGTGTTTAATTGTGTGGTTTTATCAAATCTTTACCCACTTATTCATTAAATTAGCATGTATTTACAATTCCTTCCCAGAATTACCCCATGGTTGAAAAACTGCTTCCTAGATATTTTTAATTATGTATTTTAATTCTCCTTTATTCCATTCGATGCCGTGATCTGTGTGTTAAGTGTTTCAAGCTTTATAGGGCATGAATGACTTGGAGATTGGAAAGGAGGCTTGCAAAAATGGAAGGAACACAAGAAATTGAGGAGATGACCAGCAAGAAGTGACGCGGACGCATGACTCACGTAACCGCGCGAAATAGAGGAAATTGCAGTGACGCGCCCACATGCCTGACGCAAACACATGGAATGGAAACTGCACAAGTGACACGAAGGCGTGGACGACGCGCACGCGTGGCAAGGCAAGACGCTGGATGACGCGATCGCGTGATGTGCGCGATCTGCAGAATCTACAGAATTCACTGGGGCGATTTTGGGCCCTGTTTTAACCCAGTTTTCGTCCTAGAAAAGCATATTAGAGCCAGGGAACATGCAGAGACCAAAAATAACATTCATTCCGCATAATTTTAGTTTTAGATCTGATTTTACTCCTCCTCTAGGTTTTCTCTCTACACATTCATAGTTCTTAGGATTTTGATCTTATTGCTTTTTGGATTGGGATATTGAGGATAGTTATTACCTCCGTCAAGACTTCATCATTCTAGTTTGTTTCCTTACTTGCACTTACTCTTTCATATCCTTATTTTATTCAGAGTTACTGTTGGACTATTTTTAGAATTTATTAATACAAGAACTATTTTTATTTTTATTGATTCCTTTGATTATTATTTATCATGTCTTTCTTTATCTTCCCTTCTTATTTCATGAATTTCACAATCATAATGAGCGAGTAGTTCCATAACTTGATTGGGAGTTGATTGAAAGGAGGACCTTGAGTTGGATGCTCAAGAGTAAAATTATAATTGGGATTAGCGTTGGGTCGCTATCTAATCACTGACACTAACCCTTCTCAAGGGAGAGGATTAGAACTTGTGAATAGAAACTGATTCCAACTTGCTTGACTTTCCTTTATCCGGTAAAGGATAACTGAGCAGACAACTTTCAATTATCAATTGATCTTGAGAGAACTCCATCAAGGATAGGGCTTCCAACTAATCTACTCCCGGTCAAGGTTTTTATTTAAATTACATAATTTCTCTGATTTAAATTTCCTGTTTATCAACTCAAACCATTTTAGAAAACATCTGATTAATAAAATAGCACACCTTTCTGTAACTCGTTGGGAGACGACCTGGGATTCATACTCCCAGTATTTTAATTCTAATTTTGTGACAACCCTTTTTAAATTGATAAGCGGAATTTTGGTTGGTTGAGAACTATACTTACAACGCATCTCTTATAATAATTTCTTAACTTGCCAATTTCTGCCACGTCAATTTTTGGCGCCGTTACCGAGGAGTTGCAATAGAGTGCTAAGTTATTGATTAGAATTTATTTATTTGCATTTTATTTTATTTTGCTACTATGAGCTGCATGTTTCTTTCATTAAATGACGCGTTCACTTCCTGATCCAAGCTTGCCAGTATTTGATCCTGAGATCGAAAGAACTATTTCACATATAAGGCAAGCTCGGCGTCGGTTAGTCCTCTCCGAGGGTGAATCTGAAACGTCACTTGAGGAAGAAACAAGCTCCCTTTCTACTGATTTGGTTGATTTAAGTGCAGGTGACATGGCAGCACCTAGGAGAGTTACTATCCAGGAGGCGGGAGCCCCTGATTTCACACTGCAACCGTTTCAAGCGCATCACCCAGCGGTGGCTACAGATTTTGAAATAAAGACTGCACTACTCAACTTGATGCCTAATTTTCATGGCTTACCTGCTCAAGAGCCTATTAAGCATGTCAGGGATTTCCAAGCAGCCTGTTCTACTGTCAGGCGTGATGGTGCAGATGACTCTTCTATTTTGTTGAAAGCCTTCCCATTCTCTCTTGAGGAAAAGGCGAGAGAGTGGTACTATGCTCAACCCGCAGCAACTGTTTCTGACTGGGATACGCTTAGAAGAGAATTTTTGGAAAGATTCTTTCCAGGTGAAGTTACTGATAGACTGAGAAAAGACATTTCCATGATTTTTTAGGACGAGTCCGAGACTCTCTACAAATACTGGGAGTGCTTCAACAATCTTCTGGAAGCATGTCCCTACCATATGATTGACAAGATAGTGTTGCTCGGCTACGTCACACGGGGCATGAGGCCCCAAGATAAGACCACATTGGAAAGTGCTAGCAATGGGTCTATGAAAAAGTACAAGACCACTGATGAGGCATGGCAATTGATCAGCGACTTGGCTGAATCTACTAGGAATCACAGGCAGAAACAAAGCCGGTCAAAAGCTGTTGCAGAAGTATCCTCTAGCAGAGAGACTGCTGCTCTAACTCAGAGTATCTGTGAAATGACCAACTTACTGAAGCAGATGCAGTTGAGTCAACAACAAGCTCAGCAAGCTCAGCCCTCCCCACCACAACAAAGCCAACAGTTAGTCCCACAGAGAGTGTGCGAGATATGTGCTGATTATAGCCATTATACTGATGAATGTCTGCAGCTCCAGCAGGAAGACAACACTGTAGAAGCCACTCATAACTTTTATGACTGCCCCAATCAAGGATACAATCAAGGTGGCAGCTACAACAATGGATGGCAGGACAATTCAAACCAAGGTTGGAGAGATAATTCTAACCAGGGCTAGAGGGACAACAATAACAGAGGAGGCAGAGACAATCAAGGAAATCAGAGGTGGAATAATAACAACAATAGGCAGCAGAACCAGAATCAGAACCAGTCTTACAGAGTACCTCACCTGAGGCAATTCCAAGGACCACAGCACAACCAACAGTAGACTTCTCAGATCACTTATCCCTCTTCATCTTCTAATGATGAGTTACTACAATCTATTGATCGGAGATAGCAGGCCAAGGAAAACAACCTTACTTCTACTCTAAATGGTCTGAACTCTACCTTGCAAGCTCTTGTATCATAGATTGGATCACTAAATAACTCCAACAACCAGCCTTTGAGCTCCAGTGGAATCCCCTCTCAACCATTGCCCAATCCAAAGGGTGGCATCAATGCCATCACCCTAAGGTCCAGAACCACACTACAAGAGAGGAATCAGGAGGAGCCAATCCCATCAGAACACACCTCAGCTGAAGAGGTGGTGGAAGTAGAGGATGCTGAAGAGGAAGAGGACATACAAGACATGGTTGAAGAAGAAGAAGCTCAACCACAGAAGGAAGCACCAAAGCATGCAGACCCTGTAGAAAACGCCCCTCCTATTCCATTTCCACAAATTGCAAGAAAGTCCAAGAAGCAGATAGAACTTGATCCCAAAATGGTAGAAATATTCAAAAAGGTTGAGGTAACTGTTTCCCTTTTGATGTTATTCAGCAAGTACCTAAGTATGCAAAGTTTCTAAAAGATTTATGTATACATAAAGACAAAATTAATGAATTAGAAACTATTTCTTTAGGTAGTTCTATATCTGCTTTAATGGGAGGTATACCTGAAAAGTGTAGTGATCCAGGTCCATGTATGGTTAATTGTACTATTGGTGGTGTGATATTTTCTGACTGCATGTGTGATTTAGGAGCATGTGTTAGTATAATGCCTTTGTCTATATATGATACTTTGAGGCTCCCTCCCTTAAAAAGGTCGGCAGCTCGTTTGGTGTTAGCAGATAAAAGCATAATTACAGTGGTTGGAATTGCTGAAGATGTATTAATGAGTATTAAGGGGCTCACATTTCCCATTGACTTCTATATCCTAGAAATGCCCCCTAATGACTCAGGAAGGTCATCATCAATCCTGCTTGGAAGACCATTCCTAAAGACTTCAAAGTTCAAGCTGGACGCATTTTTTGGAATTTATTCCTTTGAAATAGATGGCAGAATAGTAAAATTCAGTTTAAATGGAGCTATGGAGCACCCTCTGGATGACCTTTCTATCTCCCAGTGTGACATCATAGATGAAACCGTGGCTGAAGTTCACCAGGAGGAGTTAGAAGAGAAGTACACAGGACAAGGTCCAAGTGTGGGGACACTTTCAGAGGACAATGAGGGTACTTTGCCATTATCACCAACCCCAGATAATCCAGAGCCTGACCATGAACTGAAATTAGAATTAAAGCCCCTCCCTCCACACCTCAAGTATGCTTACCTTGAGGACAAGCAGAAGTTTCCAGTTATTACTGCAAGGAAACTCACTTCCCAACAAGAAGCACAGCTACTCAGTGTGCTGAGGAAACACAAAAAAGCAATTGGATGGAGCTTGGCAGACATAGAAGGCATCAACCCTCAAGTTTATGAGCACAGAATATTTTTAGAAGAGGGAGCTAGGCCTGTTCGTCAACCCTAGAGAAGACTGAATCCCACTATCTTGGAGGTTGTCAAAAAGGAAGTGACCAGACTACTTGAGGCGGATATCATCTATCCCATCTAAGACAGTGAATGGGTAAGCCCAGTACAAGTGGTACCCAAGAAGTTTGGAGTCACTAGAGTGAAGAATGAGTATGGAGAGCTCATAGCAACCAAAGTACAGAACGCCTGGAGGGTCTGCATTGATTACAGGCGCCTCAACCAGGCCACTCGTGAGGATCACTACCCCCTTCCATTCATTGATCAAATGATGGATCGCCTATCAGGTAAATCACATTATTGCTTTTTAGATGGTTACACAGGCTATTTGCAAATTCATATAGCTCCTGAAGATCAGGAAAAGACTACTTTTACATGTCCTTTTGGGACTTATGCTTATAAGAGAATGCCCTTTGTCTTGTGCAATGCACCAGCTACTTTCCAAAGGTGCATGATGAGTCTTTTCTCTGACCTTATTGAGGACTGTATGGAGGTTTTTATGGATGATTTTAGCGTTTATGGTGATTCCTTTAGCCTTTGCTTAGATAGTTTATCTAGAGTATTAGATAGATGTGTCAGTACAAACCTTGTATTGAATTTTGAAAAATGTCCCTTTTTGGTAAAATAAGGGATTGTACTAGGACATGTTGTGTCTAATACTGGCATTTCCGTAGATCCAGCAAAGGTGGATGTTATTTCTAGTTTACCTTACCCCTCCTCTATGAGGAAAGTCCGTTCGTTCCTTGGCCATGCAGGTTTTTACCGGAGATTCATCAAGGACTTTAGTAAGGTAGCACTGCCCTTATCCAGACTACTGCAGAAGGATATTGAGTTTGAGTTCAGTGAGGATTGCAAACAAGCATTTGATAAGCTGAAGACTGCCCTGACTCAAGCTCCAATTGTGAGAGGACCAGACTGGAGCCAGCCATTTGAAATCATGTGCGATGCTTCCAACCATGTAGTAGGAGCAGCGCTGGCTCAGCGTGAAGGTAAGGATCCTTTTGTAATTGCTTATGCGTCTAAGACTTTAGACACAGCTCAGTCTAATTACACTACTAATGAGAAAGAGCTTCTTGCTATTATTTTTGCTCTGGATAAATTCCGAGCCTATTTACTTGGTACTAAAGTAGTAGTGTACTCAGACCACGAAGCTCTAAAGTATTTATTAGCTAAAAAGGAGTCCAAACCAAGGCTTATACGTTGGATACTACTACTACAAGAATTTTATTTAGAAATTAAGAATAGGAGTGGTAACCAGAATCTAGTGGCAGACCACTTGAGTCGCCTTGAGCACATTAAGGATACAGCCACTCCTATAAATGATAATTTCCCATTTGATAACTTACAAGCAGTATCTGAAGTAGTCCCTTGGTATGCGCTTATAGCTAATTATCTAGTTAGCCGCACTTTTCCTCCAAACTTTACTAAGCATCAAAGAGACAAGCTGAAAAGCGAGTCCAAATATTATATATGGGATGACCCATATTTATGGAGATGTGGCGCTGACCAGATAATTAGAAGGTGTGTGCCTCAATCAGAATTCCAGTCCATTTTAGAGGCCTGCTACTCATCTGAGAGTGGAGGACATTTTGGCCCTCAAAGAATAGCTAGGAAAATTTTAGACTGTGGATTCTGGTGGCCTACTCTTTTTAAAGACGCTGCTGAATTTTGTAAATCTTGTTCCCCATGCCAAAGGTTTGGTAATATATCCAAGAGGGATGAGATGCCTCAACAGACTATGCTTTTCTGTGAAATTTTTTATGTTTGGGGCATTGACTTCATGGGTCCATTTCCAAATTATAATGGTCATTTTTATATATTGTTAGCTGTAGATTACATTTCTAAATGGGTGGAAGCAATTCCTACCCGCACTGATGATGTTAACACTGTTGTTTCCTTTGTTAAAAACCACATTATTTGTCGCTTTGGATTACCACGAGCAATCGTGAGCGATCAAGGCACCCATTTCTGTAACAGGAAACTAACAGGATTACTAAAGAAGCATGGGATAGTTCATAAAGTGGCAACAGCCTACCATCCCCAGACTAATGGGCAAGCTGAGGTGTCTAACAGAGAGATAAAGAGTATATTGCAGAAGATAGTCAAACCTCATAGAAGAGATTGGAGCACCAGACTACAAGATGCACTCTGGGCATACAGGACAGCATACAAGACACCCATTGGGATGAGTCCCTTCCGCTTAGTTTACGGAAAAGCCTGTCACCTCCCAGTTGAGGTAGAGCACAAAGCCTTTTGGGCAGTAAAGGAGTGCAATATGGGATTTGAGAAAGCCAGAGCTGAAAGGAAGTTGCAACTGCAATAATTAGAAAGCCTTCACCTAGAAGCTTATGAGAACTCAAGGCTGTACAAGGAAAAGATGAAGGCTGTGCATGATAAGCACATCAAGAGGAGAGAGTTCCAACCTGGGGACTTTGTCCTCCTTTACAACTCTAGACTGAGGCTCATGCCAGGCAAGTTGAGATCAAGATTGGAAGGTCCATATAGAGTAGAGAATGCTGAGCCATACGGAGTCTTCCATCTGAGTCATCCTTCAAGTTCTGATTTCATCAAAGTTAATGGGCATCGCTTAAAGCTACATCATGGTGAGAAGGCGACGAAACCCAAGGAGCTAGAGATCTTCCTCATAGAGGATCCACCCACAGCAGAAGACTGAGCTAGTGGAGCGTCCAACTTAAGGACGTTAAAGCAAAGTGCTAGGTGGGAGACAACCCACCATGGTATGATCGTTCCTTTCTCTCTTCTTAATTTTATTTTTTCAATAACTCTTCTTAATTATTCGTGCATTCAGTTTGCATCTTCATCTGCACATTTGCATATTTTTATTTTAAAAAAAAAGGGAGGCTCGCGATGCGACAGCGTCGCCGACGCGTCCGCGTCGCAGGTGAGTAAGAAAGAAAAATAAATCGAACAAAAAGTCACACGGGAGTGTGGCTGGAGGCGTGCCTTTGGCACAAATTGATCCACGCGTCCGCGTCACCCACGCAGTCGCGTGACCTAAAAATCGACGTAAGACAGGGTGCATGACTGAAAGTTGTGCTGGAGTGGTGCTGGACTGGTGCTGAACGCACAAGCCTTACCACGCGGACGCATGGCTCACGGGTCCGCGTCATATTCGAATATTTGCCACCCAGGCGATCTCGTCCACCACGCGAACGCGTCAACCTGGAATTTGGCAATAATGAGTTTTGAACAGAGAGTTGTGCGTGCGCGAGGCTTCCCTCGCGCCAGTAGCACAAAACGAGTCACGCATCCGCATGACCGACGCGAACGCGTACCCCACGCGTCCGCGTCGCTTGTGCCGCACAGCTTATCCTAATCTGCCAACATATCTTATCTTTCTCTTCCCCTAATCCTACTTTTTCTTTTCCTTCATTATTTTCTTCCCCTTTCTCCTTCTTCCTTCTTTCTCACTTTCTACTTTCTCTCTCTCACCACCATTAACAAAGTTTTTCTTTTCTTCTTCCCTCCTTACCTTTCTATTCTTCTTCTTAATTTATGTTTTCTTCTTCTTTTCTTTTTCTTTTTACCTGCATTATCCATGTTTTTTTTCCTTTCTTTTTCTTTTAATTGGTGTTAGAAATTTAGTAGGGTCATTATTTTTCCTTATGATTTGCTTGTGGATTGTTGAAAAATTGTTTGGCAATTATATATTAATTTTTTAAGGGTTGCTTGCATGTTCAATTTAATACATTCAATAACTTATTCACCATGTATGCTATGTGTTTGTGAAAACGCCCGTATGGCATTGTGCGCTGTTTTTCGATATCTTTTATTCTACTACTCTAAATGCTTACTTTTCACAAAAACCCTTCTTTTATTTTGTTATTTAAATATAATTGTCGTTACAAACAAATTATCAGTTTGAAAGTCTTGGTAATCTAACTTGGACATTGAATGCTTGATCTATGCTACTCATGCCTTTGCCTGCATGCCAATAAACACCTTGCATTTAATTATCATCATATGCACTTACTATATTTCCATAGTTGATTTCTCATATGTAGTCATGACCATGTGTTAACATCATTCATCTTTAATGTGCACTAATTACCTCCTTTCCCGCCTTCTTCCTTGCTCCAAACCATGACATTCTAACATACTTTCCCTTTTCTTTCTTTTAGGATGGCCACCAAGAAAGGCAAGGAGAAATCTACTCCCAAATCAACAGCAAGGAGAGGAACCAAACGAGCTCTAGTGGTAGAGCCATCTTCAACTAAAGTCAAGCCCTCAACAAAAAGAATTAAGAGGATTATTAAGGTTGATGACAAAGAGAATGCCTTCCCAACAAAGGACACTCCACGATTTACCAATCGCTACTGTGAGCAGATGTTCCCCATCCTGGCAGAAAGGAGTTACAATAACGAATACCTTCTTATCCTCCCGAACCATATTGCTGAATTTGATGAGCCGCAAATTGAACGAAGACAATGGGGTTTCCTTCAGAGACAGCCACGGCAGGTCAATCTTTCCTGGGTAGTCGAGTTATCCTCTAATTTCCACCTGCCAACCCTGCAGTCTGTCTACGTCCATCAGAAACAAGTCCCCATTACAGAAGAGGCCATTCAACGAGCTCTAGATCTCCCCCTTACACCAGAAGGACTGGATGCATTTCAAGAAGCCTCACTCAAGCGCCAGATGTACCAATTTGACTGGGACGCTGTTCTCAGAGTTATCGCACTACCTGGCAGCAGATGGATCTATGGATACCATCGTTCCCGACCTAAGGGAATATCGGCTTCAGCACTTACCTTGAAGGCTCGCGTATGGGCACAGATTATGTCCCATTACGTCTTTTCGAGCACTTACGAGTCCTCCTTCACTGCAGACATGGTCGTTCTACTATAGTGCAACCTTACGGACCAGCCTCTGAACCTACCAAGACACATCCGGAATGCCATGGGACACGTACAAATTACGGGCAACTTACCTTTTTCCGCCTTGGTCTCAGATCTTGTCTCAACAGCCAGAGTCTCCTATAGAGCTGGGGACACCAAAGCCATGCTTTCACGGGATGACCAATACGTCCCTTACGGGAAATATATCAGATCTCCAGCCGTAACTACAAGCCATCCCACTGAACCGGCTGAAGACATTCCTCCTTCAACACCACAAACACCTACAACAAACCAACTGCTCCACCAGATACTTGAGAGGTTGGATCAGCAGGAACACAAAGCAAAGCTGAGAGAGCGCCGTAACAAACGCCGATTCACATACCTCAAGGAGCTACTTAAAGGAAAATATAGAGACTCAGACACCCCGGACTCTACTTCGTTTACCAGCACAGGGAGCCATGACGGTCCCGACTGTGGAGATACTGCTACCAGCCCACCTTTGTTCCTGACAGATGGCACCGAGGACGGTGCAAAGCCTTAAGTGTGGGAAGGTCGGCCAGTACCTGACTTTCGGAGGTAATTTCTCTTCCCTAACACCAATAAAATAGGATATTTAGTTAGTTTTTCTTTTATAGAATAGGATAGTTGCATGCATGTTCCACTTTATTGAAAAGACAGTAAGCTTCTTCTAAGACCCTATTTTTAGTACACAATTTCACTAATTTTGATCAAGACTTTTATGTTAAATTTTTTTGAGGTTGTATTTGGAACATGATTTTTGAGCTAAAGAACACACAACCTGTGAGACTTTGAGCCTAAATACATGGTTACATTATTTAGCCATAAATATTTTATTCTTGTGTGTTTACTTCTCTATGATTGTAATCTGTATTTTGTTTCATCCTATATGTCCAATGTTTAATATATTTATATGCTTGTGTATGATTGAGGCCATTATTTGTTTATCTCACTTATCCAAATTAAGCCTACCCCTTAAGTTATCTTTGTTAGCCAATTTGAGCCTTTAAATCCCATTTGTTCTTTATTTCACCACATCACTAGCCTTAAGCAAAAAAATAATTATATATCCCAATTGAATCTTTGGTTAGCTTAAGATAGAATTATGTGTTAATTAAGTATGGAAAAATTGTGGGAACAAAAGATAATAAGGGAATATGTCATGATAATATAATGGGAATTTGGGTACCTACTCATGTGAAATTATAAAAGAAAAAATTAAAATTCTATGTGCATTGATAAGCTGTGTTTATTTTAATGTAAAAAAAAATCCAAAAATATTCAATAATTAAATAAGGGGACAAAATTACCCCAATGCTAAGTTAAAATTTCAAAGATCAATGCATATATGATAAAATTAAAATAAAAGTTGATACATGAGTATGGAATGTGAAAGAAAAAAAAAATTTTGGGTAGCTAGGTGTGAAATTTAAGTTACATAGAATATATATATGTGTGTGTTAGGTGAAAGCTTGGGATAATTAAAGATTCAATTTATAAGCTTACTCAGCCATATATATATCCTTACCCTTACCTTGGCCCCATTACAACCTTGAAAAGACCTCATGATGTTTGCATTGGTATATTAATTGTTGTTGATTGGTTAGGTGAAGAACAAAAATTAGAAAGCATGATTAGAGAAGGATAGAGTGATTACCCAATACAATAGAGAGATTAAGAGCATACATACATCATTAGTAAGGGTTCAATGCTTAAATTCTATGTTTCCTGCTTTCATGAGCTACCTTCTTGCATTTTTGTCTGTTGTTCCTGTATAAGAATTAAATTAGTGGAATTTGATTTGTGATTATTGATGAGGCACAGAAGTTGGTGAATTAAAAATTATTAAAATAGTTACGTTGCAAGTATAGTTCTTAACTCACCGAAAATCTGCCTATCAATTTAGAAATATGTCACAAAGAGTTTAAATTAAAAATTACTGGGAATTTAAGTCCCAGGTCATCTCCCAACGAGTTGCAGAAAAGTGTGCTATTTTATTAATCAGATGTTCCAAAAAGTTGAGTTAAGTAGGTGGAAAATTAAATTGAGAAAATTCAAATAATATGAATAAAAGCCTTGACTGGGAGTTGATTAGTTGGAATCTCTATTATTGATGGGATGATTTCAAGATTAATTTATAATTAATGGTTGTTCTGTTTAGTTATCCTTTACTAGGTAAAGGAAAGTCAAACAAGTTGGAATGCTAGATCTGTTCACGAGTTGCAACCCACTTAGTTCAAAGGGATTGGTGTTAGTGATTAGATAACAATCCAACAGTTAACCCAATTACAAATTTTCTTTCAATCCTTCCAACTCAAGAGTTCCTTTCAATCAACTCCCCATCAAGTGAGGGAACTACTCACTCATTGTAAATAATAAATCCATAACACATGAAAGAGAATTAAAAGAAGACATGATTATTGGAATGGAAAATAAATTAAAATCGAAGAAATAATCCTTGTATTAAATAATCATGAAAGTATTCAAATGACAAAATTGAACAAAGCAAAGAACATGGAAGAATAAAACCAAGTTAAGAGAACGAACTAGAATGACGAAGTCTTGATGAGGAAATAACTCTTCTCAATGTTCCAATGCTAAGACCAATTGAAAATTAAAATTCTTAAACCTAGAGAGAAAAAAACCTGAAGGAGTAAAACTAGATCTAAAACTGAAAACTGTGTAGAATGAATGTTGTTCTTTTGTCTCTGCATATTCTCTGGCTCTAGTCTGCTGTTCCGGGCCAAAAACTGGGTCGAAATAAGGTCCAAAATCGCCCCCAGCGAATTCTGCAGATTATGCAGATCGCACATGTCACGCGATCGCATCATCCATGCGGACGCGTCATTCGCGCTTTTCCTTGCCACGCGTTCGCGTCGTCCACACTACCGCGTCGCTTGAGCTTTTCCAATCTGCACGGCCGCGTGAGTTATGCGGCCGCGTCACTGCGATTTGCTCTCCTTCGCGCGGTCGCGTGAGCCATGCGACCGCGTCACTTCTCGCTGGTTATCTCCTCAAATTCTTGTGTTCCTTCCATTTTTGCTAGCTTCCTTTCCAATCTCCAACTCATTCATGCCCTATAAAGTCTGAAACACTCAACACACAGATCACGGCATCGAATGGAATAAAAGGAGAATTAAAAATACATAATTAAAGTCTCTAGGAAGCAGTTTTCAAACTTGTTATAAATTCAGGAAGGAATTATAATTTCATGCTAATTTAATGAATAAGTGGGTAAGGATCATGATAAAACCACACAATTAAACACAATATAAACCATAAAATAGTGGTTTATCAACCTCCCCACACTTAAACATTAGCATGTCCTCATGCTTAATTGAAGGAGATAAGGAAATAAGTATGAACATGTAGAAACTCATGAAATGCAATGCAAGCCTATATATATATAAATAAATGCAACTATATGATTCTTGCCCACTTGATCAAAAGTAAATAAGCTCTTCAAAACAATTATAAATCAAATTCCACTAATTCTATCATTATACAATAAAACAGATAAAAGTGCAAGAAGATAGCTCATGAAAACAGGGAACATGAAAATTCAAGCATTGAATCCTCACTGATAATGTATGTACGCTCTAATCTCTAGCGTATAGGGTAATCGCTCTATCCTTCTCTAATCATGCTTTCTAACTTTTGTTCTTCTCCTAAACAATCAACAACAATTAATATACCAATGCAAACATCATGAGGTCTTTTCAAGGTTGTAATGGGGCTAAGGTACAAGTAGTGGTATATGATGAGCGGATAATTTATACGCTTTTTGGCATTGTTTTTAGTATGTTTTTAGTAGGATCTAGTTACTTTTAGGGATGTTTTTAATAGTTTTTATGTTAAATTCACATTTTTTGACTTTACTATGAGTTTGTGTGTTTTTCTGTGATTTCAGGTATTTTCTGGCTGAAATTGAGGGACTTGAGCAAAAATCAGATTCAGAGGTTGAAGAAGGACTGCTGATGGTGTTGGATTCTGACCTCCCTGCACTCAAAATAGGTTTTCTGGAGCTACAGAACCCAAAATGGCGTGCTTCCAATTGCGTTAGAAAGTAGACATCCAGGGCTTTCCAGCAATATATAATAGTCCATACTTTGCCTAAGTTTAGATGACGCAAACTGGCGTTCAACGCCAGTCCTCTGCCCAAATCTGGCATCCAGCGCCAGAAACAAGCTGCAAAGTGGAGTTCAACGCCCAAACTGGCATAAAAGCTAGCGTTCAACTCCAGGAATGACCTCTACACGTGTAACATTCAAGCTCAGTCCAAGAACACACCAAGTGGGCCCCGGAAGTGGATTTATGCATCAATTACTTACTTCTGTAAACCCTAGTAGCTAGTTTATTATAAATAGGACTTTTTACAATTGTATTAGACATCCTGGATTGTATTTTGATCATGTGATCACGTTTTGGGGGCTGGCCATTCGGCCATGCCTGGACCTTTCACTTATGTATTTTCAAACGGTAGAGTTTCTACACTCCATAGATTAAGGTGTGGAGTTCTGTTGTTCCTCAAAGATTAATGCAAAGTATTACTGTTTTCTATTCAATTCATCTTATTTCGCTTCTAAGATATTCATTCGCACTTCAACCTGAATGTGATGAACAATGACAATCATCATCATTCCCTATGAACGCGTGCCTGACAACCACTTCCGTTCTACATTAGATTGAATGAGTATCTCTTAGATCTCTTAATCAGAATCTTCGTGGTGTAAGCTAGAATGATGGCGGCATTCAAGAGAATCCGGAAAGTCTAAACCTTGTCTATGGTATTCCGAGTAGGATTCAATGATTGAATGACTGTGACGATCTTCAAACTCGTGAATGCTGGGCGTAGTGACAGACGCAAAAGGATAGTAAATCCTATTCCAGCATGATCGGGAACCTCAGATGATTAGCCATGCCGTGACAGGGCATCTTGGACCATTTTCACAAGAGGAGGGGATGTAGCCATTGACAACGGTGATGCCCTTTCATAAAGCCAGCCATGGAAAGGAGTAAGACTGATTGGATGAAGACAGCAGGAAAGCAGAGGTTCAGAGGAACGAATGCATCTCCATACGCTTATCTAAAATTCTCACCAATGATTTACATAAGTATTTCTATCCTTCTTTTATTATTTAATTTCGAAAACCCCATTACTATTTTATATCCGCCTGACTGAGATTTACAAGGTGACCATAGCTTGCTTCAAACCAATAATCTCCGTGGGATTCGACCCTTACTCACGTAAGGTATTACTTGGACGACCCAGTGCACTTGCTGGTTAGTTGTGCGAAGTTGTGAACCATGGTATTGGCATCATGTTTTTGGCCCCATTGCCAGGGAAAGAAAGAGCAATGAATTTTACATAATCAAAGTGTAATCACAATTTCGTCCACCAAGTTTTTGGCGCCGTTGCCGGGGATTGTTCGAGTTTGGACAACTGACGGTTCATCTTGTTGCTCAGATTAGGTAACTTTCTTTTCGTTTCCTTTTCAAAAATTTTTCAAAAATCTTTCAAAAAATTTCTCATCTGTTTTCGAAAAAAAAACCTTTTCAAAAATCTATTTTTCTTCAGAATTTTTAAGAATGAATTCTTGTGTTTCATGAAGCATGTTGAAGCTTGGCTGGCTGTAAAGCCATGTCTAAATTCTTTGGACTGAAGTTTTGGCTTAAAATTGAATGAATTACACTCATATTTTGACTAAAGCTTGGCTGGCTATTAAGTCATGCCTGACCCTTTGATTGGAGCTTTAGACTAACATGGCAAGATTCCTAGAATTCATATTAAAAATTTTGGAATCCTTATTTTTCTTTTTCAAAATGATTTTTGAAAAAAATAATATAAAAAAAATCATAAAATCATAAAAATCAAAAATATTTTTGTGTTTCTTGTTTGAGTCATGAGTCATGTTATAAGTTTGGTGTCAATTGCATACTCATCTTGCATTTTTCGAAAATTCTCATGCATTCATAGTGTTCTTCATGATCTTCAAGTTGTTCTTGGTAAGCCTTCTTGTTTGATCTTTTCATTTGCATGTTTTGTGTCTTTTCTTGTTTTTCATATGCATTCTCGAATTCTTAGTGTCTAAGCATTAAAGGATTCTAAGTTTGGTGTCTTGCATGTTTTCTTTGCATTAAAAATTTTTCAAAAATATGTTCTTGGTGTTCATCTTGACATTCATAGTGTTCTTAGTGTTCATCTTGACATTCATAGCATTCTTGCATGCATTCATTGTTTTGATCCATAACTTTCATGCATTGCATCATTTTCATGTTTCTCTCTCTCATAATTAAAAATTCAAAAATATAAAAAAAATATCTTTCCCTTTTTCTCTCTTAAAATTTCGAAAATTAGATTTGACTTTTTCAAAAATCTAGTTGTTTTCATCAGTCAAATCAAATTTTCAATTTAAAAATCTCATCTTTTTTCAAAATCTTTTTCAAAAATCAAATCTTTTTCATTTTTTTTAGTTATTTTTGAAAATTCCAAAAATATTTTTCAAAAATCTTTTTCTTAATTTTACATCATATTTTCAAAAATAACATCATCAATTAATGTTTTGATTCAAAAATTTCAAGTTTGTTACTTGCTTGTTAAGAAAGATTCAAACTTTGAGTTCTAGAATCATATCTTGTGATTTCTTGTGAATCAAGTCATTAATTGTGATTTTAAAAATCAAATCTTTTTCAAAAAACTAATTTCAATCATATCTTTTCAAAAATATCTTCTTATCTTATCCTTTTCAAAAATTTGATTTCAAAATATCTTTTCTAACTTCCTAACTTCTTATCTTTTCAAAATTTGTTTCAACTAACTAACTAACTTTTTGTTTGTTTCTTACCTTTTTCAAAACTACCTAACTAACTCTCTCTCTCTAATTTTCGAAAATATCTTCCCTCTTTTTCAAAAATTCTTTTTAATTAGACTAATTATTTTATTTTTTATTTGAATTTTCAAAAAATTACTAACTTTTTTTCAAAAACTATTTTCGAAAATCACTAACTCTTTTTCAAAAATTATTTTCGAAAATCCTCTCCCTCTCTCATCTTATTCTATTTATTTATTCATCTACTAATATCTCTTCCTCACATCACTCACCAAATTCGAACCCCCTCTTCTATCTATGTTCGAATTTTTTCTTCTTCTCTTCTTCTACTAACAATAAGGAATCTCTTTACTGTGACATAGAGGATTCCTCTTCTTTTCTTGTCCCCTTCTCTTTCTTATGAGCAGGAACAAAGAAAAAGGCATTTTTGTTGAAGCTGATCCAGAACCTGAAAGGACTCTGAAGAGGAAACTAAGAGAAGCTAAATTACAACAATCCAGAGACAACCTTATTGAAAATTTCAAACAAGTAAAGGAGATGGCAGCCGAACCCAACAACAATAATGCAAGGAGAATGCTTGGTGACTTTACTGCACCTAATTCCAATTTACATGGAAGAAGCATCTCCATTCCTGCCATTGGAGCAAACAACTTTGAGCTGAAACCTTAATTAGTTTCTCTGATGCAGCAAAACTGCAAGTTTCATGGACTTCCATCTGAAGATCCCTTTCAGTTCTTAGCTGAATTCTTGCAGATCTGTGATACTGTTAAGACTAATGGAGTAGATCCTGAAGTCTACAGGCTCATGCTTTTCCCATTTGCTGTAAGAGACAGAGCTAGAATATGGTTGGACTCTCAACCTAAAGATAGCCTGAACTCTTGGGATAAGCTGGTCACGGCTTTCTTAGCCAAGTTCTTTCCTCCTCAAAAGCTGAGCAAGCTTAGAGCGGATGTTCAAACCTTTAGACAGAAAGAAGGTGAATCCCTCTATGAAGCTTGGGAAAGGTACAAGCAGCTGACCAAAAAGTGTCCTTCTGACATGCTTTCAAAATGGACCATCCTGGATATATTCTATGATGGTTTATCTGAGCTATCAAAGATGTCATTGGATACTTCTGCAGGTGGATCCATTCACCTAAAGAAAACGCCTGCAGAAGCTCAAGAACTCATTGACATGGTTGCTAATAACCAGTTCATGTACACTTCTGAGAGGAATCCTGTGAATAATGGGACGCCTATGAAGAAGGGAGTTCTTGAAATTGATACTCTGAATGCCATATTGGCTCAGAACAAAATATTGACTCAGCAAGTCAATATGATTTCTCAGAGTCTGAATGGAATGCAAGCTGCATCCAACAGTACTCAAGAGGCATCTTCTGAAGAAGAAGCTTATGATCCTGAGAACCTTGCAATAGCAGAGGTGAATTACTTAGGTGAACCTTATGGAAACACCTATAACTCATCATGGAGAAATCATCCAAATTTCTCATGGAAGGATCAAAAGCCTCAACAAGGCTTTAATAATGGTGGAAGAAACAGGTTTAGCAATAGCAAGCCTTTTCCATCATCCACTCAGCAACAGACAGAGAATTCTGAGCAGAATCCATCTAGCTTAGCAAATTTAGTCTCTGATCTATCTAAGGCCACTGTGAGTTTCATGAATGAAACAAGGTCTTCCATTAGAAATTTGGAAGCACAAGTGGGCCAGCTGAGTAAAAGGATCACTGAAATCCCTCCTAGTACTCTCCCAAGCAATACAGAAGAGAATCCAAAAGGAGAGTGCAAGGCCATTGACATAACCAAAATGGCCGAACCCAAAGAGGGAGAGGAGGACGTGAATCCCAAGGGGGAAGACCCCCTGGGACGTCCAGTGATCAATAAGGAGCTTCCCTCTGAGGAACCAAAGGAATCTGAGACTCATCTAGAGACCATAGAGATTCCATTGAACCTCCTTATGCCATTCATGAGCTCTGATGAGTATTCCTCTTCTGAAGAGAATGAGGATGTTACTGAAGAGCAAACTGCCAAGTTTCTTGGTGCAATCATGAAGCTGAATGCCAAATTATTTGGTATTGAGACTTGGGAAGATGAACCTCCCTTGTTCACCAATGAACAAAGTGATCTGGATCAACTGACATTGCCTCAGAAGAGACAGGATCCTGGAAAGTTCATAATACCTTGTACCATAGGCACCATGATCTTTAAGGCTCTGTGTGATCTTGGTTCAGGGATAAACCTCATGCCCTTCTCTGTAATAGAGAAACTGGGAATCTATGGGGTGCAAGCTTCTAAAATCTCATTAGAGATGGTAGATAATTCAAGAAAACAGGCTTATGGACAAGTAGAGGACGTGTTAGTAAAGGTTGAAGGCCTTTACATCCCTGCTGATTTCATAGTCTTAGATATTGGAAAGGAAGAGGATGAATCCATCATCCTAGGAAGACCTTTCCTAGCCACAGCAAGAGCTGTGATTGATGTGGACAAAGGAGAATTGATCCTTCAAATAAATGAGGACAACCTTGTGTTTACAACTCAAGGATCTCTCTCTGCATCCATGGAGAGGAAGCATAAAAAGCTTCTCTCAAAGCAGAGTCAACCAAAGCCCCCACAGTCAAACTCTAAGTTTGGTGTTGGGAGGCCACAACCAAACTCTAAGTTTGGTGTCAAACCCCCATATCCAAACTCTAAGTTTGGTGTTGGGAGGTCTCAACAGAACTCTGCACATCTGTGAGGCTCCATGAGGGCCCACTGTCAAGCTATTGACATTAAAGAAGCGCTTGTTGGGAGGCAACCCAATTTTTATTTATCTAACTATATTTTTCTTAGTTATATGTCTTTATAGGTTCATGATCATGTGGAGTCACAAAATAAATATAAAAATTGAAAACGGAATCAAAAACAGCAGAAGAAAAATCACACCCTGGAGGAAGCATCTGCCTGGCGTTCAACGCCAGAACAGAGCATGGTTCTGGCGCTGAACGCCTAAAATGGGCATCATCTAGGCGCTGAACGCCAGAATTGCACCCTGGAGAGGAGCTGGCGCTGAACGCCTAGAACAAGCATGGTTCTAGTGTTCAACGCCAGAAATGGGCAACAAATGGGCGTTGAACGCCCAAAATGGGCACCAACCTGGCGCTGAACGCCCAGAGTTGTGTGCAAGGGCATTTTACATGCCTAATTTGGTGCAAGGTTGTGAATCCTTGAACACCTCAGGATCTGTGGACCCCACAGGATCATCTCAAGATCTGTGGACCCCACAGGATCCCCACCTACCTCCACTCACTCTCTTCTCTCTTCTCAATCATCCTCTATTCCCAATAAACACTCTTCCCCAAAAGCCTTCACCTATCACCTCCATCACTCTTCCCTATTAACCCCTCACCACTCACATCCACCCACTCTTCCCCATAAACCTACCCAATAAACTCCACCTACCTTCAAAATTCAAAATCAATTTCCCACCCAAACCCACCCATATGGCCGAACCTTAACCCCCCTCCCTTCCCTATATAAAGCCCTCCATTCTTCTTCATTTTCACACAACACAACCCTCTCTTCTCTTCTTGGCCGAAACACACCCCCCACCTCTCCATATTTTCTTCTTCTTCTTCATCTATTCTTTCTTCTCTTGCTCGAGGGCGAGCAATATTCTAAGTTTGGTGTGATAAAAGCATAAGCTTTTTGTTTTTCCATTACCATTGATGGCACCTAAGACCAGAGAATCCTCTAGAAAAGGAAAAGGGAAGACAAAAGCTTCCACCTCCGAGTCATGGGAGATGGAAAGATTCATCTCCAAAGCCCATCAAGACCACTTCTATGATGTTGTGGCCAAGAAGAAGGTGATCCCCGAGGTCCCTTTCAAACTCAAAAGAAATGAGTATCCAGAGATCTGACATGAAATTCAAAGAAGAGGTTGGGAAGTTCTAACAAATCCCATCCAACAAGTCGGCATCCTAATGGTTCAAGAGTTCTATGCCAATGCATGGATCACCAAGAACCATGATCAAAGTAAGAACCCGAATCCAAAGAATTATGTTACAATGGTTTGGGGGAAATACTTGGATTTTAGTCCGGAAAATGTGAGGTTGGCATTTAACTTGCCTATGATGCAAGGAGATGAATGCCCCCTACACTAGAAGGGTCAATGGAAGATTGACTCCAAAGGCAAGCCGGTTCAACTAAGAAGATTGGACCTCAAGCCTGTGGCTAGAGGATGGTTGGAGTTCATCCAATGCTCTATCATCCCCACTAGCAACCGATCTGAAGTTACTGTGGATCGGGCCATCATGATTCATAGCATCATGATTGGAGAGGAAATAGAAGTTCATGAAGTCATCTCTAATGAACTCTACAAAATAGCCGAAAAGTCATCCTCCATGGCAAGGCTAGCTTTTCCTCATCTTATTTGCCATCTATGTTACTCAGCTGGAGCTTTCATAGAAGGAGACATTCCTATTAAGGAAGAGAAGCCCATCACTAAGAAAAAGATGGAGCAAGCAAGAGAGCCCATTCATGGAGCTCAAGAGGCGTATGAAGCTCATCACCATGAGATCCCGGAGATGCCTCAAATGCATTTTCCTCCATAAAACTATTGAGAGCAGATCAACACCTCCCTAGGAGAATTGAGTTCCAACATGGGACAACTAAGGGTGGAACATCAAGAGCACTCCATCATCCTTCATGAAATAAGAGAAGATAAAAAAACAATGAGGGAGGAGCAACAAAGACAAGGAAGAGACATAGAAGAGCTCAAGGACATCATTGGTTCCTCAAGAAGGAAACGCCACCATCACTAAGGTGGATTCATTCCTTGTTCTTATTTCTTCTGTTTTTCGTTTTCTATGTTATGTACTTATCTATGTTTGTGTCTTCATTACATGATCATTAATAGTTAGTAACTTTGTCTTAAAGTTATGAATGTCCTATGAATCCATCACCTCTCTTAAATGAAAAATGTTTTAATTCAAAAGAACAAGAAGTACATGAGTTTTGAATTTATCCTTGAACTTAGTTTAATTATATTGATGTGGTGACAATGCTTCTTGTTTTCTGAATGAATGCTTGAACAGTGCATATGTCTTTTGAAGTTGTTGTTTATGAATGTTAAATATGTTGGCTCTTGAAAGAATGATGACAAGGAGACATGTTATTTGATAATCTGAAAAATCATAAAAATGATTCTTGAAGCAAGAAAAAGCAGCAAAGAACAAAGCTTGCAGAAAAAAAAATAATAGGCGAAAAAAAATTTAGAAAGAAAAAGAAAAAGCAAGCAGAAAAAGCCAAAAGCTCTTAAAACCAAGAGGCAAGAGCAAAAAGCCAATAACCCTTAAAACCAAAAGGCAAGGGTAAATAAAAAGGATCCCAAGGCTTTGAGCATCAGTGGATAGGAGGGCCTAAAGGAATAAAATCCTGGCCTAAGCAGCTAAATCAAGCTGTCCCTAACCATGTGCTTGTGGCGTGAAGGTGTCAAGTGAAAACTTGAGACTGAGCGGTTATAGTCAAGGTCCAAAGCAAAAAAAAAAGAGTGTGCTTAAGAACCCTGGACACCTCTAATTGGGACTCTAGCAAAGCTGAGTCACAATCTGAAAAGGTTCACCCAATTATGTGTCTGTGGCATTTATGTATCCGGTGGTAATACTGGAAAACAAAATGCTTAGGGCCATGGCCAAGACTCATAAAAAAAGCTGTGTTCAAGAATCATCATACTGAACTAGGAGAATCAATAACACCATCTAAACTCTGAGTTCCTATAGAAGCCAATTATTCTGAACATCAATGGATAAAGTGAGATGCCAAAACTATTCAAGAGGCAAAAAGCTATAAGTCCCGCTCATTTAATTGGAGCTATGTTTCTTTGAGAGTTTGGAATTTATAGTATATTCTCTTCTTTTTATCCTATTTGATTTTCAGTTGCTTGGGGACAAGCAACAATTTAAGTTTGGTGTTGTGATGAGCGGATAATTTATACGCTTTTTGGCATTGTTTTCAGTATGTTTTTAGTAGGATCTAGTTACTTTTGGGGAGGTTTTTATTAGTTTTTATGTTAAATTCACATTTCTGGACTTTAGTATGAGTTTGTGTATTTTTCTGTGATTTCAGGTATTTTCTGGCTGAAATTGAGGGACTTGAGCAAAAATCAGATTCAGAGGTTGAAGAAGGACTGCTGATGCTGTTGGATTCTGACCTCCCTGCACTCAAAATGGATTTTCTGGAGCTACAGAACACAAAATGGCGTGCTTCCAATTGCGTTGGAAAGTCGACATCCAGGGCTTTCCAGCAATATATAATAGTCCATACTTTGCCCAAGTTTAAACGACACAAACCGGCTTTCAACGCCAGTCCTTTGCCCAAATCTGGCGTCCAGCGCCAGAAACAAGCTGCAAAGTGGAGTTCAACGCCCAAACTGGCACAAAAGCTAGCGTTCAACTCCAGGAATGACCTCTACACGTGTAACATTCAAGCTCAGTCCAAACACACACCAAGTGGGCCCCAGAAGTGGATTTATGCATCAATTACTTACTTCTGTAAACCCTAGTAGCTAGTTTATTATAAATAGGACTTTTTACTATTGTATTAGACATCCTGGATTGTATTTTGATCCTGTGATCACGTTTTAGGGGCTGGCCATTCGGCCATGCCTGGACCTTTCACTTATGTATTTTCAAACGGTAGAGTTTCTACACTCCATAGATTAAGGTGTGGAGTTCTGCTGTTCCTCAAAGATTAATGCAAAGTATTACTGTTTTCTATTCAATTCATCTTATTTAGCTTCTAAGATATTCATTCGCACTTCAACCTGAATGTGATGAACGTGACAATCATCATCATTCCCTATGAACGCGTGCCTGACAACCACTTCCGTTCTACATTAGATTGAATGAGTATCTCTTAGATCTCTTAATCAGAATCTTCGTGGTGTAAGCTAGAATGATGGCGGCATTCAAGAGAATCCAGAAAGTCTAAACCTTGTCTGTGGTATTCCGAGTAGGATTCAATGATTGATGACTGTGACGAGCTTCAAACTCGCGAGTGCTGGGCGTAGTGACAGACGCAAAAGGATAGTAAATCATATTCCAGCATGATCGGGAACCTCAGATGATTAGCCGTGCCGTGACAGCGCATCTTGGACCATTTTCACAAGAGGAGGGGATGTAGCCATTGACAACGGTGATGCCCTTGCATAAAGCCAGCCATGGAAAGGAGTAAGACTGATTGGATGAAGACAGCAGGAAAGCAGAGGTTCAGAGGAACGAATGCATCTCCATACGCTTATCTGAAATTCTCACCAATGATTTACATAAGTATTTCTATCCTTCTTTTATTATTTAATTTTGAAAACCCCATTACTATTTTATATCCGCCTGACTGAGATTTACAACGTGACCATAGCTTGCTTCATACCAACAATCTCCGTGGGATTCGACCCTTACTCACGTAAGGTATTACTTGGACGACCCAGTGCACTTGCTGGTTAGTTGTGCGAAGTTGTGAACCATGGTATTGGCATCATGTTTTTGGCGCCATTGCCAGGGAAAGAAAGAGCAATGAATTTTACATAATCAAAGTGTAATCACAATTTTGTCCACCAGTATACATTTGGTCAAATGAGCTAATAAATTGAATCTTTAATTAACCCAAGCTCCAACCCAACTTGTATATTTTTAATGTAATCTTAAAGTTCATACCTAGCTACCCAGAATTCCCTTTTTCAATCCGTACTCATGTATCAACTTTGTATTTGATTCTATCATATGTGCATTGATCTTTGAATTCTGAATCTAACATTGGGGTAATTTTGTCCCCTTATTTATTTATTTATATTTTTATATATTTTTTTATTTTTTTATTTTTTTTATTTTTTTATTTTTTTATTTTTTTAACATTAAAATAAATATAGCTTATCAATGCACATAGATTTTTAATTCTTATAGTTTCACATGAGTAGGTATCCAAATTTCCATTACATTCTCATGACACATTCCTTTAACAACTTTTGTTCCCACAATTTCCCATACTTAACTAGCACACACAATTCTATCTTAAGCTAACCAAAGATTCAATTTGGGATATACAATTGTTTTTCAGCTTAAGGTTAGTAATGTGGTAAAATATAGAACAAATAGGATTTAAAGGCTCAAAGTGGTTAACAAAGGTAATTGAAAAGGGTAGGCTTAATTTGGATAAGTGAGTTTAAATAAATAATGGCCTCAATCATGTGCAAGCATGCAAATATAATAAATATTTGACATATAAGATAAAACAAAATATAGATTACAATCATAGAGAAGTAAACACACAAGGATGAAATAATTATGGTTAAATAATGTAACCATACATAAAGGCTCAAATCTTTCACAGGTTGTGTGTTCTTTAGCTCAAATATCATGTTCCAAATACAACTCAAGCAAATTTATCATAAAATTTTGAAAAATTAGTGAAATTTTGTTCCAAAGATAGAGTCTTAAAAGAAACTTATTGTCTTTTCAATCAAGTAGAACATGCATGCAACTATCCTTACCTATGCAATTTATTTTATTCTATAAAAGAAAGAAAATCTAACTAAAATATCCTAATTATTGGTGCTAGGGAAAAGAAATTACCTCCGAAAGTCAGGTACTGACCGACCTCCCCATACTTAAGGCTTTGCACCGTCCTTGCTGCCGTCTGTCAGGAATAGGGGTGGGCTGGTGGCAGTATCTCCACAGTCGGGACTATTATGACTCCCTGTGCTGGTAAAAGAAGTGGAGTCTGGGGTATCTGAGTCCCTGAAGTGTCCCTTGAGTAGCTCCTTGAGGTGTTTGAATCGGCGCTTGTTATGGCGCTCTCTCATCTTTTCTTTCTGTTCTTGCCGATACAACCTTTCGATTATCTACTGGAGCAATTCATCAGTTGTAGGTGCTTGTGGTGTTGAAGAAGGATTATCTTCAACTGGAGTAGTAGGAAGGCTTGTAGTGGCTGCTGGGAGTCTGAGGTATTTCCCGTTAGGGACATACTGATCATCCCGTGGAAGCACGGCTTTGGTGTCTCCAGCTCTGTAGGAGACTCCGGCTGCTGAGACAAGATCTGAGACCAAGGCAGGGAAAGGTAAGTTACCCGCAATTTGTACGTGCCCCATAGCATTCTGGATATGTCTTGAGAGATGCAGAGGTTGGTCTGTAAGGATGCACCATAGTAGAACAGCCATGTCCGCAGTGAAGGAGGACTCATGAGTGCTCGGAAAGACATAATGGGACATGATCTGTGCCCAGACGCGAGCCTCCAAGGTAAGTGCTGAAGCCAAGATTTCCTTAGGGCGGGTACGATGGTATCCGTAGATCCAACGGCTGCCAGGTAACGCGATAACTTCGAGAACGGAGTCCCAGTCAAATTGGTACCTCTGGCGCTTAAGTGCGGCTTCTTGGAAGGCGTCCATTCCTTCTGGAATAGGGGGAAGACTCAGAGCTTGCTGAATGGCCTCTTTTGTGATGGGGACTTGCTTCTGCCGAACATAAACAGACTGCAGGGTTGGCATGTAGAAGTTAGAGTAGAACTCAACTACCCAAGAAAGATTGACCTGCCTTGGCTGTCTCCGTAGGAAACCCCATTGTCTTCGTTCAATTTACGGCTCAACAAAGGAAGAAATATTGGACGGGAGGATAAGAAGTTATTCATTGTTATAGTTTCTTTCTGCCAGGATAGGGAACATCTGCTCACAGTAGCGATTGGAAAATCGCGCAGTGTCCTTTGCAGGAAAGGCTTTCTCTTTCTCATCAACCTTTATTATCCTCTTAACTCTTTTTGTTGAGGGCTTGACTGCGGTTGAAGAAGGCTCTGCCATTAATGCTCTTTTAGTTCCTCTTCTTGCTGGTGGTTTGGAAGTAGCTTTCTCTTTTCCTTTCTTGGTGGCCATCCTGAAAGAAGGGAAGAGAAAGTAAATTAAATTCAAAGAGATATACAGCAAGGAAGGAAACAGAAAAGAGGGTGATGGATGCACATTAAGATATACTGACATTATCACATGCTCGCGAGTACATGTAAAAAGCCAACAATGGAAAATAGCTAGTGCATATAAAGACAAGTGACTGCAAGGTGTTTATTGGCATGCCGGCAAAGGGCATGAGTAGCATAGACCAAGCAATACTTTGTAACAAACCATCACGTTTGTATTGACAATTAAATTCAATTAATACAATAGTAAAGGGAAGTTGTGAAAAGCAAGCATTGAATAGTATAACAACATAGAGAAGTGCATAATGCCATTTGAGCTTTTTCACAAACACATAGCATGCATGGTGAATAAGGTATAGAAAATATGAAGGTGAACATGCAAGCAATCCCTTAAATAGAATAAAAATAATTGTCAAACAATTTATAACAATCCACAAGCATATAATGAGGGATAATGACTCAAATAAATTTCTAATACCATGTAAAATGGAAAAGAAGAAGAAGGAAAATATGAATAATGAAAAGAAAAATAATATATAAAATAGTATATAAAATAATAAGAATGATAGAAAAGAGAAGAAAGAAGAAGAAAATAGAACCTTGGTAATGGAGGTGAGAGAGAGAGAGAGTGATAGGTGAGATAGAAGGAAGAAGGGAGAAGGAAGAAATAGGGAGGGAAAAGAAAAATTAGGATTTGGAGGAGAGAAAGATAAGATATGTGGCAATTTTAGGTTGAGCTGTGCGGCGCATGCGACGCGGTCGCGTGGGGCACGCGTTTGCGTGGATGCGCTTCAAGTATGGTGACGCGATCGCGTCGGTCACGTGGTCGTGTGACCCATGTTATGCTTCTGGGGCGAGTGCAGCCTCGCACCAACACAACTCTCTGTTTATTTGCCAAAATTGGGACGGCGCGATCGCGTGAGTGTGCGCCAGAAAATGGATGACGCGCCCGCGTCGGCGACGCGGTCGCGTGATAAGGATTGTGCTTCCAGCACCAATCCAGCATCACTCTCGCACAATATTTCATTGTGCACCCTTTTACGTCGAAAACTCAGGGCACGCGGCCGCGTGGGGCACGCGGTCGCGTGGGAGGCCATGATTCCCATGCGACGCGGTCGCGTGGGTTGATTTGTGCCATTGGCACGCCTCCAACCACGCTCCAGCGTGACTCTCTGTTCATCTTTATTGTTTCTTTACTCTCCTTACGACGCGGACGCGTCGCTGATGCGATCGCGTCGCGTAGCGAAAAATTTTATTTTTTTTTTTGAAAATAAAAACATCTAAATGCAGATGCATGAAAGTACTAAGAAAGAGAAGAGTTATTGAATAGGAAAAACTAAATAAAGAAAAGAACGATCATACTATGGTGGGTTGTCTCCCACCTAGCACTTTGCTTTAACGTCCGTAAGTTGGACGCTCCACTAGCTCAATCTTCTGCTATGTGGGGATCTTCCAAGAGGAAGATCTCAAGCTCCTTGTTTCTCTGCATCTTCTCGCCATGGTATAGCTTCAGGCGTTGTCCATTAACCTTAATAAGTTCAGAGCTTGAAGGATGGCTTAGGTGATAAACTCCATACGGTTCGGCCTTCTCTACTCTGTATGGACCTTCCCATCTTGATCTCAACTTACTTGGCATGAGCCTTAGTCGAGATTTTTAAAGGAGGACTAAATCCCCAGGTTGGAACTCTTTCTTCTTGATGTTTTGATCATGTACAGCCTTCATCTTTTCCTTGTATATTCTGGAGTTTTCATAAGCTTCTAAGCGAAGGCTCTCCAGTTCCTGCAGTTGCAACTTCCTTTCAGCTCCGGCTTTCTCAATTCCTATGTTGCACTCCTTAACTGCCCAAAAAGCTCTGTGTTCTACTTCAACTGGGAGATGACAAGTTTTTCCATAAACCAAGCGGAAAGGACTCATCCCAATGGGTGTCTTGTATGCTGTTCTATATGCCCAGAGTGCATCTTGTAGCCTGGTGCTCCAGTCTTTTCTATGAGGCTTTACTATCTTTTGCAAGATACGCTTAATTTCTCTGTTTGACACCTCGGCTTGCCCATTAGTTTGGGGATGGTAAGCTGTTGCAACTTTATGAATTATCCCATGCTTCTTCAATAATCCTGTCAGTCTCCTGTTACAAAAATGGGTGCCTTGATCGCTCACGATTGCTCGTGGTGATCCGAAGCGACATATAATATGGTTTCTCACAAAGGAAACAACAGTGTTAGCATCATTAGTGCGGGTAGGAATTGCTTCCACCCATTTGGAAACATAATCTACAGCTAACAATATATAAAAATATCCATTAGAATTTGGAAATGGACCCATGAAGTCAATGCCCCAAACATCAAAAATTTCACAGAAAAGCATAATTTGTTGAGGCATTTCATCCCTCCTGGATATATTACCAAATTTCTGGCATGGGAGACAAGATTTACAAAACTCAGCAGTGTCTCTAAAAAGAGTAGGCCACTAGAATCCACAGTCTAAGATCTTTCTAGCTGTTCTTTGAGGACCAAAATGTCCTCCACTCTCAGATGAGTGACAGGCCTCTAAAATGGACTGGAATTCTGATTGAGGCACACAACGTCTAATTACTTGATCAGTGCCACATCTCCATAAATATGGGTCATCCCATATATAATATTTAGACTCGCTTTTCAGCTTGTCTCTTTGATGCTTAGAAAAATTTGGAGGAAATGTGCGGCTAACTAAATAATTAGCAACAGGTGCATACCAAGGGGCTACCTCAGATACTGCTTGCAGGTTATCAAAAGGAAAATTATCATCTATAGGAGTAGAATCATCCTTAATATGCTCAAGGCGACTCAAGTGGCCTGCCACTAAATTCTGATTACCACTCCTATCCTTTATTTCTAAATCAAATTCTTGTAACAGCAGTATCCAACGTATAAGTCTTGGTTTGGACTCCTTTTTAGCTAATAGATACTTTAAAGCTGCATGATCCGAATACACTACTACTCTAGTACCAAGTAAATAAGCTCGGAATTTATCCAGAGCAAAAACAATAGCAAGAAGCTCTTTCTCAGTAGTAGTATAGTTGGACTGGGCAGTGTCTAAAGTCTTAGACGCATAAGCAATAACGAAAGGATCCTTACCTTCACGCTGAGCCAGCGCTGCTCCTACTGCATGGTTGGAAGCATCACACATGATTTCAAATGGCTGGCTCCAGTCTGGTCCTCTTACAATTGGAGCTTGAGTCAGAGCACTCTTCAGCTTATCAAACGCTTGTTTGTAATCCTCACTAAACTCGAACTCAATATCCTTCTGCAATAATCTGGATAAGGGAAGTGCGACCTTACTAAAGTCCTTAATAAATCTCCTGTAAAAACTTGCATGGCCAAGGAACGAACGGACTTCCCTCACAAAAGAGGGGTAAGATAAACTAGAAATAACATTCACCTTTGCTGGGTCTACAGAATTGCCATTATTAGATACCACATATCCTAATACAATTCCTTGTTTTACCATAAAGTGACATTTTTCGAAATTTAATACAAGGTTTGTATTAACACATCTATCTAATACTCTAGATAATCCATCTAAGCAAAGGCTAAAAGAATCACCATAAACGCTAAAATCGTCCATAAAAACCTCCATACAGTCCTCAATAAGATCAGAGAAAAGACTCATCATGCACCTTTGGAAAGTAGCTGGTGCATTGCACAAGCCAAAGGGCATTCTCTTGTAAGCATAAGTCCCAAAAGGACATGTAAAAGTAGTCTTTTCCTGATCCTCAGGAGCTATATGAATTTGGAAATAACCTGTGTAACCATCTAAAAAGAAATAATGTGATTTACTTGACAGGTGATCCAGCATTTGATCACTGAATGGAAGTGGGTAGTGATCTTTATGGGTAGCTTGGTTGAGACGCCTGTAATCAATGCAGACTCTCCAAGCATTCTGAACTCTAGTTGCTATGAGCTCTCCATGCTCATTCTTCACTGTAGTGACTCCAGACTTCTTGGGCACCACTTGTACTGGGCTTACCCATTCACTGTCTGAAATGGGATATATGATACCTGCTTCCAACAGTCTGGTCAATTCCTTTTTGACAACTTCCAAGATGGTGGGATTCAATCTTCTTTGGGGTTGATGGACAGGTCTTGCTCCCTCTTCTAAAAATATTCTGTGCTCACATACTTGAGGGTTGATGCCTACTATGTTTGCCAAGCTCCACCCAATTGCCTTCTTATGCTTCCTCAGCACATCAAGTAACTGCTCTTCTTGTTGAGAAGTAAGTTCCCTTGCAATGATAACTGGATGCCTCTGCTCATCTTCGAGATAAGCATATTTGAGATGCGGAGGGAGGAGTTTTAATTCTAACTTCTGATCATGAGCAGGCTCTGGATTATCTGGAGCTTGTGAAAATGACGAAGTGCCCTTATTGTCAGTTAAGAGGGTCCCCACACTTGGACCTTGTCCAGTGTGCCTCTCTTCTAACTCTTCCTTGTGAACTTCAGCTACACTTTCATCTATGACATCACACTGAAAGATAGAATGATCTTCTGGGGGGTTGTCAATGACTCCATTCAGATTGAAGATTACTATGCGGCCATCTATTTCAAAGGAGTATGTTCCTGAAAAGGCATCCAATTTGAATTTTGATGTCTTCAGGAATGGTCTTCCAAGTAGGATTGATGATGGCTTATCTGAATCATTATGGGGCATCTCCAAGATATAAAAATCAGTGGGAAATGTAAGCCCTTTAATGTTCACTAAAACATCTTCAGCAACTCCAGCCACTGTAATAATGCTTTTATCTGCTAACACAAAACGAGCTGCCGACCTTTTTAAGGGAGGGAGCCTCAAAATATCATATATAGACAAAGGCATTATACTGACACATGGTCCTAAATCACACATGCAATCATAAATTACTACACCACCAATAGTACAACTAACTATACAAGGACCTGGATCACTACATTTTTCAGGTAATCCTCCCATTAAAGCAGATATAAAACTACCTAAAGTAATAGTTTCTAATTCATTAATTTTGTCTTTATGGATACATAAGTCTTTTAGAAACTTTGCATATTTAGGTACCTGCTGAATAACATCAAAAAGAGGAACAGTTACCTCAACCTTTTTGAATATTTCTACCATTTTGGGGTCGGGTTCCAGCTGCTTCCTGGGCTTCTTTGCAAGTTGTGGAAATGGAATAGGAGTAGTGTTTTCTATGGTGTCTGCTCCTTTTGGTGCTTCCTCCTATGGTTGAGCTATTTCTTCTTCAGCTATGTCCTGTATGTCCTCTTTCTCTTCAACATCTTCTATTTCTACTACCTCTTCAGCTGAGGTGTGTTCTGGTGGGCTTGGTTCCTCCTGATTCCTCTCCTGCAGTGTGGTTCCAGACCTTAGGGTGATGGCATTAATGCCTCCCTTTGGATTGGGTAATGGTTGAGAGGGGATTCCAGTTGAGCTTGAAGGTTGGTTACTGGAATTTTGCGTTGATCCAATCTGTGACATAAGAGCTTGCAAAGTATAGGTGAGACCATTCAGACTGGCATTAATACTATTCATGATGTTATTTTCCATGGTCTGTTGTCTTCGCTCAAAAGATTGTAGTAGCTCTTCATTAGGAGATAAAGAAGAATGAGTAAATTGAGAGGTCTGCTGTTGATTGTTCTATGGTCCTTGGTTTTGCCTCAGGTGAGGTACTCTGTAAGGTTGATTCTGCTGCCTGTTGTTGTTATTATTCCACCTCTGATTTCTCTGATTATCTCGGCCTCCTCTGTTATTGTTGTCACTCCAATTCTGGTTAGAATTGTCCTGCCATCCATGGTTATTATTTCCACTTTGATTGTACCCTTGGTTGGGGCGGTCATAGAAGTTATGAGTGGATGCCACCATGTTGTTTTCTTGTTGGAGCTGTGGGCATTCATCAGTGTAATGGCTATAATCAGCACAGATTCTGCAAATTCTTTGCGGGACTAATTGTTGGTTTTGCTGTGGCGAAGGAGGTTGAGCTTGCTGAGCTTGTTGTTGATTCAATTGCATCTGTTTCAGCAAGTTGGTCATCTCACATATACTCTGAGCTAGAGCAGCAGTCTCTCTGCTAGAGGATACTTCCGCAACGGCTTTTGAACGGCCTTGCTTTTGTTTGTGGTTCCTAGTAGATTTAGCTAAATCACTGATCAATTGCCAAGCCTCATCAGTGGTCTTGTACTTCTTCATAGACCCATTGCTAGCACTTTCCAATGTAGTCTTATCTTGGGGCCTCATGCCCTGTGTGATATAGCTAAGTAATACTATCTTGTCAATCATGTGGTGGGGGCATTCTTCCAGAAGATTATTGAAGCGCTCCTAATATTCAAAGAGAGTCTCATTGTCATCCTGAACAATTGTGGAAATATCCTTCCTCAGTTTATCAGTAACTTCAGATGGAAAGAATTTCTCCAAAAACTCCTTTCTGAGTGTATCCCAGTTGGATACATTTGCTAGAGGTTGAGTGTAGTACCACTCTCTTACTTTTCCCTCAAGAGAAAACGGGAAAGCTTTCAGCAAAATTGAAGTTTCATCAGTACCATCACGCCTGACAGTAGAACAGGCTGCTTGGAAATCTCTCAAGTGCTTGATAGGCTCTTGAGCAGGTAGGCCATGAAACTTGGGCATCAAATTTAGCAGTGCGATCTTTATTTCAAAATCTGTAGCTACCGCTGGATGATGCGCTTGAAACGGTTGCATTGTAAAATCAGGGGCTCCTTCCTCCTGGATGGTAACTCTCCTAGCTGCCATGTCTTCTGCACATAAAACAACCGAATCAGTAGAACGGGGGCTGGTTTCTTCCTCAAGTTCACTTTTAGATCCGCCCTCAGAGTGGACTAACCGACGTTGTTCTCGCCTTATTCGTGAAATAGTCCTTTCAATTTCAGGATCGAATATTAGCAAGCGCGGATCAGGAAGTGAACGCGTCATTTGATGAAAGAAACATGCAGCTCATAGTAGCAAAATAAAATAAAATACAAATAAATAAATTCTAATTAATAACTTTAGCACTCTATTGCAACTCCCCGGCAACGGCGCCAAAAATTGATGAGGCACAGAAGTTGGTGAATTAAAAATTATTAAAATAGTTATGTTGCAAGTATAGTTCTTAACTCACCGAAAATCTGCCTATCAATTTAGAAATATGTCACAGAGAGTTTAAATTAAAAATTACTGGGAATTTAAGTCCCAGGTCGTCTCCCAACGAGTTGCAGAAAAGTGTGCTATTTTATTAATCAGATGTTCCAAAAAGATGAGTTAAGTAGGTGAAAAATTAAATTGAGAAAATTCAAATAATATGAATAAAAGCCTTGACTGGGAGTTGATTAGTTGGAATCTCTATTATTGATGGGATGATTTCAAGATTAATTTATAATTAATGGTTGTTCTGTTTAGTTATCCTTTACTAGGTAAAGGAAAGTCAAACAAGTTGGAATGCTAGATCTGTTCACGAGTTGCAACCCACTTAGTTCAAAGGGATTGGTGTTAGTGATTGATAACAATCCAACAGTTAACCCAATTACAATTTTTTTTTCAATCCTTCCAACTCAAGAGTTCCTTTCAATCAACTCCCCATCAAGTGAGGGAACTACTCACTCATTGTAAATAATAAATCCATAACACATGAAAGGGAATTAAAAGAAGACATGATTATTGGAATGGAAAATAAATTAAAATGGAAGAAATAATCCTTGTATTAAATACATGAAAGTATTCAAATGACAAAATTGAACAAAGCAAAGAACATGGAAGAATAAAACCAAGTTAAGAGAACGAACTAGAATGACGACGTCTTGATGAGGAAATAACTCTTCTCAATATTCCAATGCTAAGACCAATTGAAAATTAAAATTCTTAAACCTAGAGAGAAAAAAACCCGAAGGAGTAAAACTAGATCTAAAACTGAAAACTGTGTAGAATGAATGTTGTTCTTTTGTCTCTGCATATTTTCTGGCTCTAGTTTGCTGTTCCGGGCCGAAAACTGGGTCGAAATAAGGTCCAAAATCGCCCCCAGCGAATTCTGCAGATTATGCAGATTGCACATTTCACGCGATCACATCATCCATGCGGACGCGTCATTCGCGCTTTTCCTTGCCACGCGTTCGCGTCGTCCACGCTACCGCGTCGCTTGAGCTTTTCCAATCCGCGCGGCCGCATGAGTCATGCAGCCGCGTCACTGCGATTTGCTCTCCTTCACGCGGTCGCGTGAGCCATGCGACCGCATCACTTCTCGCTGGTTATCTCCTCAAATTCTTGTGTTCATTCTATTTTTGCTATCATCCTTTCCAATCTCCAACTCATTCATGCCTTATAAAGTCTGAAACACTCAACACACAGATCACGGCATCGAATGGAATAAAAGGAGAATTAAAAATACATAATTAAAGTCTCTAGGAAGCAGTTTTCGAACATGTTATAAATTCAAGAAGGAATTATAATTTCATGCTAATTTAATGAATAAGTGGGTAAGGATCATGATAAAACCACACAATCAAACACAATATAAACCATAAAATAGTGGTTTATCAATTATCTTGAAGAGCTTATTTACTTTTGACCAAGTGGACAAGAATCATATAGCTGCATTCACATATATAGGTTGCATTGCAGTGCATGAGTTTTACATGTTCCTACTCATTCATTTTATCTCCTTCAACTAAGCATGATGCTAATGTTTAAGTGTGGGGAGGTTGATAAACCATTATTTTATGGTTTATATTGTGTTTACTTGTGTGGTTTTATCAAATCTTTACCCACTTATTCATTAAATTAGCATGTATTTACAATTCCTTCCTAGAATTACCCCATGGTTGAAAAATTGCTTCCTAGAGATTTTTCATTATGTATTTTAATTCTCCTTTATTCCATTCGATGCCGTGATCTGTGTGTTAAGTGTTTCAGGCTTTATAGGGCATGAATGACTTGGAGATTGGAAAGGAGGCTTGCAAAAATGGAATGAACACAAGAAATTAAGGAGATGACCAGCGAGAAGTGACGCGGACGCATGACTCACGCGACCGTGTGAAATAGAGGAAATTGCAGTGACACGCCCGCGTGCCTGACGCGAACGCATGGAATGGAAACTGCACAAGTGACGTGAAGGCGTGGACGACGCGCACGCGTGGCAAGGCAAGACGCTGGATGATGCGAACGCGTGGATGACGCGATCGCGTGACGTGCGCGATCTGGAGAATCTGCAAAATTCGCTGGGGCGATTTTGGGCCCTGTTTTGACCCAGTTTTCAACCCAGAAAAGCAGATTAGAGCCAGGGAACAAGCAGAGACCAAAAACAACATTCATTCCGCATAATTTTAGTTTTAGATCTGATTTTACTCCTCCTCTAGGTTTTCTCTCTACACATTCATATTTCTTAGGATTTTGATTTTATTGCTTTTTGGATTGGGATATTGAGAAGAGTTATTACCTCTGTCAAGACTTCATCATTCTAGTTTGTTTCCTTACTTGTCACTTACTCTTTCATATCCTTATTTTATTCAGAGTTACTATTAGACTATTTTTAGAATTTATTAATACAAGAACTATTTTTATTTTTATTGATTTCTTTGATTATTATTTATCATGTCTTTCTTTATTTTCCCTTCTTATTTCATGAATTTCACAATCATAATGAGCGAGTAGTTCCATAACTTGATTGGGAGTTGATTGAAAGGAGGACCTTGAGTTGGATGCTCAAGAGTAAAATTATAATTGGGATTAGCGTTGGGTTGCTATATAATCACTAACACTAACCCTTCCCAAGGGAGAGGATTAGAACTTGTAAATTGAAACTGATTCCAACTTGCTTGACTTTCCTTTATCCGGTAAAGGATAACTGAGCAGACAACTTTCAATTATCAATTGATCTTGAGAGAACTCCATCAAGGATAGGGCTTCCAGCTAATCTACTCCCGGTCAAGGTTTTTATTTAAATTACATAATTTCTCTGATTTAAATTTCCTATTTATCAACTCAAACCATTTTAGATAACATCTGATTAATAAAATAGCACACATTTCTGCAACTCGTTGGGAGACGACCTGGGATTCATACTCCCAATATTTTAATTCTAATTTTGTGATAACCCTTTTTAAATTGATAAGCGGAATTTTGGTTGGTTGAGAACCATACTTGCAACGCATCTCTTATAATAATTTCTTAACTTGCCAATTTTTGCCACGTCAATTTTTGGCGCCGTTGCCGAGGAGTTGCAATAGAGTGCTAAGTTATTGATTGGAATTTATTTATTTGCATTTTATTTTATTTTGCTACTATGAGCTACATGTTTCTTTCGTTAAATGACGTGTTCCCTTCCTGATCCAAGCTTGCCAGTATTTGATCCTGAGATCGAAAGAACTATTTCACGTATAAGGCAAGCTCGGCGTCGGTTAGTCCTCTCCAAGGGCGAATCTGAAACGTCACTTGAGGAAGAAACAAGCTCCCTTTCTACTGATTCAGTTGATTTACGTGTAGGTGACATGGCAGCACCTAGGAGAGTTACTATCCAGGAGGCGGGAGCCCCTGATTTCACACTGCAACCGTTTCAAGCGCATCACCCAGCGGTGGCTACAGATTTTGAAATAAAGACTGCACTACTCAACTTGATGCCTAAGTTTCATGGCTTACCTGCTCAAGAGCCTATCAAGCATCTTAGGGATTTCCAAGCAGCCTGTTCTACTATCAGGCATGATGGTGCAGATGAAACTTCTATTCTGTTCAAAGCCTTCCCATTCTCTCTTGAGGGAAAGGCGAGAGAGTGGTACTACGCTCAACCCACAGCAACTGTTTCTGACTGGGATACGCTTAGAAGAGAATTTTTGGAAAAATTCTTTCCAGCTGAAGTTACTGATAAACTGAGGAAAGACATTTCCATGATTGTTCAGGATGAGTCTGAGACTCTCTACGAATATTGGGAGCACATCAACAATCTTCTGGAAGCATGCCCTCACTATATGATTGACAAGATAGTGTTGCTCGGCTACGTCACACAGGGCATGAGGCCCCAAGATAAGAACACATTGGAAAGTGCTAGCAATGGGTCTATGAAAAAGTACAAGACCACTGATGAGGCATGACAATTGATCAGCGACTTGGCTGAATCTACTAGGAATCACAGGCAGAAACAAAGCCGGTCAAAAGCTGTTGCAGAAGTATCCTCTAGCAAAGAGACTGCTGCTCTAACTCAGAGTATCTGTGAAATGACCAACTTACTGAAGCAGATGCAGTTGAGTCAACAACAAGCTCAGCAAGCTCAGCCCTTCCCACCACAGCAAAGCCAACAGTTAGTCCCACAGAGAGTGTGCGAGATTTGTGCTGATTATAGCCATTATACTAATGAATGTCTGCAGCTCCAGCAGGAAGACAACACTGTAGCAGCCACTCATAACTTTTATGACCACCCCAATCAAGGATACAATCAAGGTGGCAGCTATAACCATGGATGGCAGGACAATTCAAACCAAGGTTGGAGAGATAATTCTAACCAGGGCTAGAGGGACAATAATAACAGAGGAGGCAGAGACAATCAGGGAAATCAGAGGTGGAATAATAACAACAATAGACAGCAGAACCAGAACCAGCCTTACAGAGCACCTCACCTGAGGCAATTCCAAGGACCACAGCACAACCAACAGCAGACCTCTCAGATCACTTATCCCTCTTCATCTTCTAAGGATGAGTTACTACAATCTATTGATCGGAGATAGCAGGTCATGGAAAACAACCTTACTTCTACTCTAAATGGTCTGAACTCTACCTTGCAAGCTCTTGTATCACAGATTGGATCACTAAATAACTCCAACAACCAGCCTTTGAGCTCCAGTGGAATCCCCTCTCAATCATTGCCCAATCCAAAGGGTGGCATCAATGCCATCACCCTAAGGTCCGGAACCACACTGCAAGAGATGAATCAGGAGGAGCCAATCCCATCAGAACACGCCTCAGCTGAAGAGGTGGTGGAAGTAGAGGATACTAAAGAGGAAGAGGACATACAAGACATGGTTGAAGAAGAAGAAGCTCAACCACAGAAGGAAGCACCAAAGGATGCAGACACTGCAGAAAATGCCCCTCCTATTCCATTTCCTCAAATTGCAAGGAAGTCCAGAAAGCAGATGGAACTTGATCCCAAAATGGTAGAAATATTCAAAAAGGTTGAGGTAACTGTTCCCCTTTTTGATGTTATTCAGCAAGTACCTAAGTATGTAAAGTTTCTAAAAGATTTATGTATACATAAAGACAAAATTAATGAATTAGAAACTATTTCTTTAGGTAGTTCTATATCTGCTTTAATGGGAGGTATACCTGAAAAGTGTAGTGATCCAGGTCCATGTATGGTTAATTGTACTATTGGTGGTGTGATATTTTCTGACTGCATGTGTGATTTAGGAGCATGTGTTAGTATAATGCTTTTGTCTATATATGATACTTTGAGGCTCCCTCCCTAAAAAAGGTCGGCAACTCGTTTTGTGTTAGCAGATAAAAGCATAATTACAGTGGTTGGAATTACTGAAGATGTATTAATGAGCATTAAGGAGCTCACATTTCCCATTGACTTCTATATCCTGGAAATGCTCCCTAATAACTCAAGAAGGTCATCATCAATCCTGCTTGGAAGACCATTCCTGAAGACTTCAAAGTTCAAGCTGGACGCATTTTCTAGAATTTATTCCTTTGAAATAGATGGCAGAATAGTAAAATTCAGTTTAAATGGAGCTATGGAGCACCCTCTGGATGACCTTTCTATCTCCCAGTGTGACATCATAGATGAAACCGTGGCTGAAGTTCACCAGGAGGAGTTAGAAGAGAAGTACACAAGACAAGGTCTAAGTGTGGGGACACTTTTAGAGGACAATGAGGGTACTTTGCCATTATCACCAGCCCCAGATAATCCAGAGCCTGACCATGAACTGAAACTATAATTAAAGCCCCTCCCTCCACACCTCAAGTATGCTTACCTTGAGGACAAGCAGAAGTTTCCAGTTATCATTGCAAGGAAACTCACTTCCCAACAAGAAGCACAGCTACTCAGTGTGTTGAGCAAACACAGAAAAGCAATTGGATGGAGCTTGGCAGACATAGAAGGCATCAACCCTCAAGTTTGTGAACACAGAATATTTTTAGAAGAGGGAGCTAGGCCTGTTCGTCAATCCCAGAGAAGACTGAATCCCACTATCTTGGAGGTTGTCAAAAAGGAAGTGACCAGACTACTTGAGGCGGATATCATCTATCCCATCTCAGACAGTGAATGGGTAAGCCCAGTACAAGTGGTACCCAAGAAGTCTGGAGTCACTAGAGTGAAGAATGAGCATGGAGAGCTCATAGCAACCAGAGTACAGAATGCCTGGAGGGTCTGCATTGATTACAGGTGCCTCAACCAGGCCACTCGTGAGGATCACTACCCCCTTCCATTCATTGATCAAATGCTGGATCGCCTGTTAGGTAAATCACATTATTGCTTTTTAGTTGGTTACACAGGCTATTTCCAAATTCATATAGCTCCTGAAGATCAGGAAAAGACTACTTTTACATGTCCTTTTGGCAGTTATGCTTATAAGAGAATGCCCTTTGTCTTGTGCAATGCACCAGCTACTTTCCAAAGGTGCATGATGAGTCTTTTCTCTGACCTTATTGAGGACTGTATGAAGGTTTTCATGGATGATTTTAGCGTTTATGGTGATTCCTTTAGCCTTTGCTTAGATAGTTTATCTAGAGTATTAGATAGATGTGTCAGCACAAACCTTGTATTGAATTTTGAAAAATGTCACTTTATGGTAAAACAAGGGATTATACTAGGACATATTGTGTCTAATACTGGCATTTCTGTAGATCCAGCAAAGGTGGATGTTATTTCTAGTTTACCTTACCCCTCCTCTGTGAGGAAAGTCCGTTCGTTCCTTGGCCATGTAGGTTTTTACCAGAGATTCATCAAGGACTTTAGTAAGGTAGCACTGCCCTTATCTAGACTACTACAGAAGGATATTGAGTTCGAGTTCAGTGAGAATTGCAAACAAGCATTTGATAAGCTAAAGACTGCCCTGACTCCAGCTCCAATTGTGAGAGGACCAGACTGGAGCCAGCCATTTGAAATCATGTGCGATGCTTCTAACCAGGCAGTAGGAGCAGCACTGGCTCAGCGTGAAGGTAAGGATTCTTTTGTAATTGCTTATGCATCTAAGACTTTAGACACAACTCAGTTTAATTACACTACTACTGAGAAAGAGCTTCTTGCTATTGTTTTTTCTCTGGATAAATTTTGAGCCTATTTACTTGGTACTAAAGTAGTAGTGTACTCAGACCACGCAGCTCTAAAGTATTTATTAGCTAAAAAGGAGTCCAAACTAAGGCTTATACATTGGATACTGCTACTACAAGAATTTGATTTAGAAATTAAGGATAGGAGTGGTAACCAGAATCTAGTGGCAGACCAGTTGAGTCGCCTTGAGCACATTAAGGATACCGCCACTCCTATAAATGATAATTTCCCGTTTGATAACTTACAAAGTATCTGAAGTAGTCCCTTGGTATGCGCTTGTAGCTAATTATCTAGTTAGTCGCACTTTTCCTCCAAACTTTACTAAGCATCAAAGAGACAAGCTGAAAAGCGAGTCCAAATATTATATATGGGATGACCCATATTTATGGAGATGTGGCGCTGACTAGGTAATCAGAAGGTGTGTGCCTCAATTAGAATTCCAGTCCATTTTAGAGGCCTGCCACTCATCTGAGAGTGGAGGACATTTTGGCCCTCAAAGAACAGCTAGGAAAATTTTAGACTCTGGATTCTGGTGGCCTACTCTTTTTAAAGACGCTGCTGAATTTTGTAATCTTGTTCCCCATGCCAAAAGTTTGGTAATATATCCAAGAGGGATGAGATGCCTCAACAGATTATGCTTTTCTGTGAAATTTTTTATGTTTGGGGCATTGACTTCATGGGTCCATTTCCAAATTCTAATGGTCATTTTTATATATTGTTAGTTGTAGATTACGTTTCTAAATGGGTGGAAGCAATTTCTACCCGCACTGATGATGCTAACACTGTTGTTTCCTTTGTTAGAAACCACATTATTTATTGCTTTGGATCACCACGAGCAATCGTGAGCGATCAAGGCACCCATTTCTGTAACAGGAAACTAACAGGATTACTGAAGAAGTATGGGATAGTTCATAAAGTGGCAACAGCCTACCATCCCCAGACTAATGGGCAAGCTGAGGTATCTAACCTAGAGATAAAGAGTATATTGCAGAAGATAGTCAAACCTCATAGAAGAGACTGGAGCACCAGACTACAAGATGCACTCTGGGCATACAAAACAGCATATAAGACACCCATTGGGATGAGTCCCTTCCGCTTAGTTTACGGAAAATCCTGTCACCTCCCAGTTGAGGTAGAGCACAAAGCCTTTTGGGCAGTAAAGGAGTGTAATATGGTATTTGAGAAAGCCGGAGTTGAAAAGAAGTTGCAACTGCAAGAATTAGAAAGCCTTCGCCTAGAAGCTTATGAGAACTCAAGGTTGTACAAGGAAAATATGAAGGCTGTGCATGATAAGCACATCAAGAGGAGAGAGTTCCAACCTGGGGACTTTGTCCTCCTTTACAACTCTAAACTGGGGCTCATGCCAGGCAAGTTGAGATCAAGATGGGAAGGTCCATATAGAGTAGAGAAGGCTGAGCCATACGGAGTCTTCCATCTGAGTCATCCTTCAAGTTCTGATTTCATCAAAGTTAATGGGCATCGCTTAAAGATATATCATGATGAAAAGGCGACGAAACCCAAGGAGCTAGAGATCTTCCTCTTGGAGGATCCATCCACAGCAGAAGACTGAGCTAGTGGAGCGTCCAACTTAAGGACGTTAAAGCAAAGTGCTAGGTGGGAGACAACCCACCATAGTATGATCGTTCCTTTATCTCTTCTTAATTTTCTTTTTTCAATAACTCATCTTAATTATTCGTTCATTCAGTTTGCATCTTCATCTGCACATTTGCATATTTTTATTTTAAAAAAAAAGGGAGGCTCGCGACGCGACAGCGTCGCCGACGCGTCCGCGTCGCAGGTGAGTAAGAAAGAAAAATAAATTAAACAGAAAGTCACGTGGGAGTGTGGCTGGAGGCGTGCCTTTGGCACAAATTGATCCACGCGACCGCATCGCTGACGCGTCCGCGTCATGTGGGAAAAATGCCTCCCACGCGTCCGCGTCACCCACGCGGTCGCGTGACCTGAAAATCAACGTAAGACAGGGTGCATGACCGAAAGTTGTACTGGAGTGGTGCTGGACTGGTGCTGAACACACAAGCCTTACCACGCGGACGCATGGCTCACGGGTCCGCGTCATATTTGAATATTGGCCACCCACGCAATCGCGGCACCACACGAACTCGTCACCCTAGAATTTTGCAATAATGAGTTTTGAACAGAGAGTTGTGTGAGCGCGAGGCTGCCCTCACGCCAGTAGCACAAAACGAGTCACGCGTCCGCGTGACCGACGCGACCGCGTCGATTCATGTAAGTGCCATCCGCGCGAACGCGTACCCTACGCGTCCGCGTCGCTTGCGCCGCACAGCTTATCCTAATCTTCCAACATATCTTATCTTTCTCTTCCCCTAATCCTACTTTTTCTTTTCCTTCATTATTTTCTTCCCCTTTCTTCTTCTTCCTTCTTTCTCACTTTCTACTTTCTCTCTCTCACCACTATTAACAAGGTTTTTCTTTTTTTCTTCCCTCCTTACCTTTCTATTCTTCTTCTTAATTTATGTTTTCTTCTTCTTTTTTTTTCTTTTTACTTGCATTATCCATGTTTTCTTTTTCTTTCTTTTTCTTTTAATTGGTGTTAGAAATTTAGTAGGGTCATTATTTTTCCTTATGATTTACTTGTTGATTGTTGCAAAATTGTTTGGCAATTATATTAATTTTTTAAGGGTTGCTTGCATGTTCAATTTAATACATTCAATAACTTATTCACTATGCATGCTATGTGTTTGTGAAAATGACTGTATGGCATTGTGCACTGTTTTTCGATATCTTTTATTCTACTACTCTAAATGCTTGCTTTTCACAAAAACTCTTCTTTTATTTTGTTATTTAAATATAATTGTCGTTACAAACAAATTATCATTTTGAAAGGCTTGGTAATCTAACTTGGACATTGAATGCTTGATCTATGCTACTCATGCCTTTGCCTGCATGCCAATAAACACCTTGCATTTAATTGTCATCATATGCACTTACTATATTTCCATAGTTGATTTCTCACATGTAGTCATGACCATGTGTTAACATCATTCCTCTTTAATGTGCACTAATTACCTCCTTTCTCGCCTTCTTCCTTGCTCCAAACCATGACATTCTAACATACTTTCCCTTTTCTTTCTTTTAGGATGGCCACCAAGAAAGACAAGGAGAAAGCTACTCCCAAATCAACAGCAAGGAGAGGAACCAAACAAGCTCTAGTGGCAGAGCCATCTTCAACTGCAGTCAAGCCCTCAACAAAAATAATTAAGAGGATTATTAAGGTTGATGACAAAGAGAAAGCCTTCCCAGCAAAGGACACTGCACGATTTACCAATCGCTACTGTGAGCAGATGTTCCCCATCCTGGCAGAAAGGAGTTACAATAACGAATACCTTCTTATCCTCCCGACCCATATTGCTAAATTTGTTGAGCCGCAAATTGAACGAAGACAATGGGGTTTCCTTCAGAGACAGCCATGGCAGGTCAATCTTTCCTGGGTAGCCAAGTTCTACTCTAATTTCCACTGCCAACCCTGCAGTCTGTCTACGTCCGTCAGAAACAAGTCCCCATTACAGAAGAGGCCATTCAACGAGCTCTAGATCTCCCCCTTAATCCAGAAGGACTGGACGCATTTCAAGAAGCCTCACTCAAGCACCAGATGTACCAATTTGACTGGGACGCTATTCTCAGAGTTATCGACTAGCTGGCAGCAGATGGATCTACGGATACCATCGTTCCCGACCTAAGGGAATATCGACTTCTGCACTTACCTTAGAGGCTCACGTACGGGCACATATTATGTCCTATTACATCTTTCTGAGCACTCACAAGTCCTCTTTCACTGCAGACATGGCCGTTCTACTATGGTGCATCCTTACGGACCAGCCTCTGAATCTACCAAGACACATCCAGAATGCCATGGGACACGTACAAATTGCGGGCAACTTACCTTTTTCCGCCTTGGTCTCAGATCTTGTCTCAGCAGCCGGAGTCTCCTACAGAGCTGGGGACACCAAAGCCATGCTTCCACGAGATGATCAATACGTCCCTCACGGGAAATATATCAGATCTCCAGCCGTAACTACAAGCCAGCCCACTGAACAGGCTAAAGACATTCCTCTTTCAACACCACAAACACCTACAACAAACTAACTGCTCCACCAGATACTTGAGAGGTTGGATCAGCGGGAACACAAAGCAAAGCTGAGAGAGCACCGTAACAAACGCCGATTTACATACCTCAAGAAGCTACTTAAAGAAAAATACAGAGACTCAGACACCCCGGACTCCACTTCGTTTACCAGCACAGGGAGCCATGACGGTCCCAAATTTGGAGATACTGCTACCAGCCCACCTTTGTTCCTGACAGATGGCATCGAAGACGGTACAAAGCCTTAAGTGTGGGGAGGTCAGCCAGTACCTGACTTCCGAAGGTAATTTCTCTTCCCTAACACCAATAAAATAGGATATTTAGTTAGTTTTTCTTTTATAAAATAGGATAAATTGCATAGTAAGAGGATAGTTGCATGCATGTTCCACTTTATTGAAAAGACAGTAAGCTTCTTCTAAGACCCTATTTTTAGAACACAATTTCACTAATTTTAATCAAAACTTTTATGTTAAATTTGCTTGAGGTTGTATTTAGAACATGATTTTTTAGCTAAAGAACACATAACCTGTGAGACCTTGAGCCTAAATACATGGTTATATTATTTATCCATAAATATTTTATTCTTGTGTGTTTACTTCTCTATGATTGTAATCTGTATTTTGTTTCATCCTATATGTCCAATGTTTAATATATTTATATGCTTGCGTATGATTGAGGCCATTATTTTTTTATCTCACTTATCCAAATTAAGCCTACCCCTTAAGTTACCTTTGTTAGCCACTTTGAGCCTTTAAATCCCATTTGTTCTTTATTTCACCACATCACTAGCCTTAAGCGGAAAAATAATTATATATCCCAATTGAATCTTGGGTTAGCTTAAGATAGAATTATGTGTTAATTAAGTATGAGAAAATTGTGGGAACAAAAGATAATAAGAGAATGTGTCATGATAATATAATGGGAATTTGGGTACCTACTCATGTGAAATTATAAAAGAAAAAATTAAAATTCTATGTGCATTGATAAGCTGTGTTTATTTTAATGTAAAAAAAAATCCAAAAATATTCAATAATTAAATAAGGGGTCAAAATTACCCCAATGCTAAGTTAAAATTTCAAAGATCAATGCATATATGATAAAATTAAAGTAAAAGTTGTTACATGAGTATGGAATGTGAAAGAAAAAAAGTTTTTTTTGGGTAGCTAGGTGTGAAATTTAAGTTACATAGAATATATATATGTGTGTGTTAGGTGAAAGCTTGGGATAATTAAAGATTCAATTTATAAGCTTACTCAGCCATATATATATCCTTACCCTTACCTTGGCCCCATTACAACCTTGAAAAGACCTCATGATGTTTGCATTGGTATATTAATTGATGTTGATTGGTTAGGTGAAGAACAAAAATTAGAAAGCATGATTAGAGAAGGATAGAGTGATTACCCTATACACTAGAGGGATTAAGAGCGGACATACATCATCAGTGAGGGTTCAATGCTTAAATTCTATGTTCCCTGCTTTCATGAGCTACCTTCTTGCATTTTTGTCTGTTGTTCCTCTATAAGAATTAAATTAGTAGAATTTGATTTGTGATTATCTTGAAGAGCTTATTTACTTTTGACCAAGTGGACAAGAATCATATAGCTGCATTCACATATATAGGTTGCATTGCAGTGCATGAGTTTTACATGTTCCTACTCATTCATTTTATCTCCTTCAACTAAGCATGAGGACATGCTAATGTTTAAGTCTGGGGAGGTTGATAAACCATTATTTTATGGTTTATATTGTGTTTAATTGTGTGGTTTTATCAAATCTTTACCCATTTATTCATTAAATTAGCATGTATTTACAATTCTTTCCCAGAATTACCCCATGGTTGAAAAACTGTTTCCTAGAGATTTTTAATTATGTATTTTAATTCTCCTTTATTCCATTCGATGCCGTGATCTGTGTGTTAAGTGTTTCAGGCTTTATAGGGCATGAATGACTTGGAGATTGGAAAGGAGGCTTGCAAAAATGGAAGGAACACAAGAAATTGAGGAGATGACCAGTGAGAAGTGACGTGGACGCATGACTCACGCGACCGCACGAAATAGAGGAAATTGTAGTGACGTGCCCGCGTGCCTGACGCGAACGCATGGAATGGAAACTGCACAAGTGACGCGAAGGCGTGGACGACGCGCACGCGTGGCAAGGCAAAATGCTGGATGACGCGAACGCGTGGATGACGCGATCGCGTGAAGTGCGCGATCTGCAGAATCTGCAGAATTCGCTGGGGGCGATTTTGGGCCCTGTTTTGACCCAGTTTTCGGCCCAGAAAAGCATATTAGAGCCAGAGAACATGCAGAGACCAAAAACAACATTCATTCCGAATAATTTTAGTTTTAGATTTGATTTTACTCCTCCTCTAGGTTTTCTCTCTACACATTCATAGTTCTTAGGATTTTGATTTTATTACTTTTGGATTGGGATATTGAGAAGAGTTATAACCTCCGTCAAGACTTCATCATTCTAGTTTGTTTCCTTACTTGTCACTTACTCTTTCATATCCTTATTTTATTCAGAGTTACTATTGGACCATTTTTAGAATTTATTAATACAAGAACTATTTTTATTTTTATTGATTCCTTTGATTATTATTTATCATGTCTTTCTTTATTTTCCCTTCTTATTTCATGAATTTCACAATCATAATGAGCGAGTAGTTCCATAACTTGATTGGGAGTTGATTGAAAGGAGGACCTTGAGTTGGATGCTCAAGAGTAAAATTATAATTGGGATTAGCGTTGGGTCGCCATCTAATCACTGACACTAACCCTTCCGAAGGGAGAGGATTAGAACTTGTGAATAGAAACTGATTCCAACTTGCTTGACTTTCCTTTATCCGGTAAAGGATAACTGAGCAGACAACTTTCAATTATCAATTGATCTTGAGAGAACTCCATCAAGGATAAGGCTTCCAACTAATCTACTCCCGGTCAACGTTTTTATTTAAATTACATAATTTCTCTGATTTAAATTTCCTATTTATCAACTCAAACCATTTTAGAAAATATCTGATTAATAAAATAGCACACCTTTCTGCAACTCGTTGGGAGACGACCTGGGATTCATACTCCCAGTATTTTAATTCTAATTTTGTGACAACCCTTTTTAAATTGATAAGCAGAATTTTGGTTGGTTGAGAACTATACTTGCAACGCATCTCTTATAATAATTTTTTAACTTGCCAATTTCTGCCACGTCACTTATGCTCCGAGATGATTGCCACAGATGCCACTGTGTATTTCTTCTAAAACTTTCTTTGTGTTAGAAGTCGGCACGCATTTTAACAGTGGTGTTGAAATCCCTCTCTTATATAGAGTATTGTTTATGATGGTGTAGTATTGTGCCTCTCGTTTTAACCTCTTTGCCTCCTTTTTATCTGTAGGGAGTATTTCTGTTTTGAGGTAGTTAATTATGGGATTCATCCATCCTTGATCCAAACCTGTTATGGCTAGGACCTTTTCTTCTTCCAAAATTGACGGGTTCTGCAGTATTTCTTGGATGAGGCTTCTATTGTTGCCCCCTGGTTTGGTGATGGCTAGTTTTGAGAGTGCATCAGCTCGAACATTCTGTTCCCGAGGTATGTGGTGGATCTCATATTCCTCGAGTTGTCCGAGCTGTTTCCTGGTTTTATCCAAGTACTTTTTCATGGTGGGGTCCTTGGCTTGGTAGCTCCCTGTTATTTGTGAGGTGACTACTTGTGAGTCGCTGAAGATGATAAGTTTTCGAGCTCCAACCTCTTTAGCCAGCTTCGAACCAGCTAGTAATGCCTCATATTTGGCCTGATTGTTTGAAGCAGGGAACTCGAACTTTAGGGAGAGTTCAATTTGGGTTCCCTAATTGCTTTCTATGATCACGCCTGCTCTGCTCCCGGTTTTGTTCGAGGAGCCGTCTACGTAGATATTCCATTCTTTAGGGATTTTTGGGGTGTCAGTAAACTCTGCAATGAAGTCGGCCAAGTACTGTGATTTGATGGTTGTTCGAGCTTCATATTGAATGTCAAATTCGGACAACTCGACTGCCCACTGTAAGATTCTTCCTGCCAAATCTGTTTTCTGCAGAATACCTTTTATGGGCTAGTTAGTCCGAACCTTGATGGTGTGGGCTTGAAAATATGGGTGAAGTCATCGAGACGTTAGTATGAGAGCATAGGCAAATTTCTCTATTTTTTGGTAGTTCAGTTCGGACCTTGTAGTGCTTTGCTGATGAAGTATATAGGTTGTTGTCCACTTTCGTCCTCTCTGACTAGTGCTGAGGCTACTGCCCGATTTCCTACCGCGAGGTACAATACAAGTCGTTCTCCTTCCCGTGGCCGAGTTAGAATAGGTGGTTGTCCCGGGAACCTTTTGAAGTCCTGAAAAGCCTGCTCGCACTCCGTTGTCCATTCAAACCTCTTTCCCTTCTGTAGAGTGGCGTAGAAGGGGAGAGATCTTATTACTGATCCGGCTAGAAATCTGGACAAGGCTGCCAATCTTCCATTGAGTTGTTGCACCTCTTTGACACAGCTCGGGCTTTTCATGTCGATTATGGCCTGGCACTTGTCCGAGTTTGCTTCTATTCCTCTTTGTGTGAGCATGAATCCCAGAAATTTGCCGGCTTCTACTGCGAAGGTGCATTTTGCTGGATTAAGTCTCATGCCATGCTTACGTATGGTTTTGAACACTTGGGCGAGGTTGGATAGTAATGACTCCTTGCTTTGTGTCTTTACTAACATGTCATCCACATATACCTCCATGAGTTTCCCAACATGGTCTGCGAAGACTTTATTCATTAATCTATGATAAGTGGCTCCTGCATTTTTGAGTCTGAATGGCATGACGACGTAGCAGTAGTTTGCTCTTGGGGTTAAGAATGAGGTTTTTTCTTGATCGAGTAGATACATCGGGATTTAATTGTATCCCGAATAAGCGTCCATAAACGAGAGGTATTTGTATCCGGAGGAAGCATCCACTAGGGTGTCGATACTTGGGAGTGGATAAGGATCTTTTAGGTAAGCTTTATTGAGGTCGGTGTAATCAGTGCACATCCGCCATTTCCCATTTGACTTTTTCACCAAGACAATATTGGCTAGCCATAGGGGGTACTTGACTTCTCTTATGAATCCTGCCTCCAGTAGAGCTTGTACTTGTTCTTCCACAGCTTGAGATCTTTTCGGTCTGAGCTTTCTACATCTCTGCTGTACTGGCTGAGATCCTGGATATACTGCTAGTTTGTGGCACATTAGTTTGGGGTCTATGCCCGGCATGTCTGTGGTCTTCCATACGAAGAGGTCGACATTATCTCTTAAGAATTGTATGAGGGACTCCTTTACGTCTCTTTTAAGGATTGTGCCAATATTGGTTGTTTTATCTGGGACATATCCGATCTGGACTTTTTCTATCTCACCTTCAGGTTGTGGACGAAGTTCTCCCTGCCCTCGAACTCCCCTGAGTTCGATGGTGTGGATTTCTTCTCATTTGCCTCTGAAGTTTAGACTCTCGTTGTAACAGTGGCGTGCTATTTTCTGGTCTCCTTTTATCATGGCGATCCCTTCTATAGTTGGGAACTTCATGCACAGATGTGGAGTCGAGAATACTGTGCCGAGTTGATTTAACGTTGTCCGACCTATCAGGGCATTGTAGGCTGAACTCACGTCGACCACGATGTAGTCTATATTGAGTGTCCTTGACTGGTTTTCTTTTCCAAAGGTTGTGTGTAGTGAGATGTATCTAAGTGGTTGGATTAGAGTGTCTCCTAGTCCGAATAAGCTGTTCGGATATGCTCTGAGTTCTTTTTCCTCTAGGCCGAGTTTGTCGAAGGCGGCTTTGAACAAGATGTCGGCCGAGCTTCCCTGGTCCACCAGTGTGCAGTGGAGATTAGCGTTGGCCAATATGATAGTGATGACTATGGGATCGTCATGTCCCGAGATGATGCCAGCTGCGTCCTCTTTAGTGAAAGTGATAGTGGGGAGGTCGGGTGCTCCTTCTCCTCCCTCGACATGATATACTTCTTTGAGATATCTTTTGCGAGATAATTTGGAGATTCGTCCTCCCGCAAATCCTCCGTGTATCATATGGACATGTCTCTCCGGGGTACGAGGTGGTCATTCAGTTCGTCCGACCTCTTCGTCCCTTCTTCTTTTTCTGGGCTCATCTATTTTGCTGGCTAAGTACCGATCTAGTCTCCCTTCTCTTACCAGCTTTTCTATGACATTTTTCAAATCGAAGCACTCGTTGGTGGGATGTCCATAGATTCGATGGTATTCACAGTATTCTGTCCGATTTCCTCCTCCTTTCTTGCTTTTGAGTGGGCAAGGTGGGGGTATTTTTTCAGTATGGCATACTTCTCGATAAACTTCCACAACTGACACCCGAAGAGGGGTGTAATTATGGTATTTTTTGATCTTTTCTCCATGATGATCTTCTTTCTTTTTGGACTCTTTATCCTTATCTCGGGAGGAGTAGGAGAATCCGGATTTTGAGGTCTCTCCTAGTCGAGAGTTTTCCTCCATGTTAACGTATTTCTTTGCTCGTTCTTGCACTTCATTCAGAGATGTGGGATATTTTTTCAATATGGAGTGAATAAAAGGTCCCTCTCGTAAGCCATTGATGAGACCCATAATGGCTTCTTCTGTTGGTAGACTTTGTATGTCTGATGAGCGGATAATTTATACGCTTTTTGGCATTGTTTTTAGTAGGTTTTTAGTAGGATCTAGTTACTTTTAGGGATGTTTTCATTAGTTTTTATGTTAAATTCACATTTTTGGACTTTACTATGAGTTTGTGTATTTTTCTGGGATTTCAGATATTTTCTGGCTGAAATTGAGGGACTTGAGCAAAAATCAGATTCAGAGGTTGAAGAAGGACTGTTGATGCTGTTGGATTCTGACCTCCCTGCACTCAAAGTGGATTTTCTGGAGCTACAGAACTCAAAATGGCGCTCTTCTAATTGCGTTGGAAAGCAGACATCCAGGGCTTTCCAGCAATATATAATAGTCCATACTTTGGCCGAGTTTAGATGACGCAAAAGGGCGTTGAACGCCAGTTCTACGCTGCAATCTGGAGTTAAACGCCAGAAACACGTCACGAACCAGAGTTGAACGCCAAAAACACGTTACAACTTGGCGTTCAACTCCAAAAGAAATCTCTACATGTGTAAACTTCAAGCTCAGCCCAAGCACACACCAAGTGGGCCCCGAAAGTGGATTTATGCATCAATTACTTACTTCTGTAAACCCTAGTAACTAGTTTAGTATAAATAGGACTTTTTACTATTGTATTTACATCTTTGATCAGTTTTATGCTATCTTAGACTTTCATGGGGGCTGGCCATTCAGCCATGCCTGAACCATCATCACTTATGTATTTTCAACGGTAGAGTTTCTACACACCATAGATTAAGGTGTGGAGCTCTGCTGTTCCTCATGAATTAATGCAAAGTACTACTATTTTTCTATTCAATTCAACTTATTCCGCTTCTAAGATATTGATTCGCACTTCAACATGAATGTGATGAACGTGACAATCATCATCATTCCTTATGAATGCGTGCCTGACAACCACTTCTGTTCTACCTTCGATTGAATGGATATCTCTTGGATATCTAATACAGGGGACCGAGTCCGAGTTATTAAGTGTCTTCGTGGTATAAGTTAGAACCCATGGATGGCCATTCCTGAGATCCAGAAAGTCTAAACCTTGTCTGTGGTATTCCGAGTAGGATCTGGGAAGGGATGGCTGTGACGAACTTCAAACTCGCGAGTGCTGGGCGTAGTGACAGACGCAAAAGGATAGTAAATCCTATTCCAGTATGATCGAGAACCTCCAGAAGATTAGCCATGCCGTGACAGAGCATTTGGACCATTTTCACAGAGAGGATGGGATGTAGCCATTGACAACGGTGATGCCCTTACAGAAAGCTTGCCATGGAAAGGGGTAAGACTGATTGGATGAAGACAGCGGGAAAGCAGAGAATCAGAGGAACGAAAGCATCTCTATACTCTTATCTGAAATTCTCACCAATGATATACATAAGTATTTCGATCTTTATTTTCTATTTATTTATTATTTATTTTCGAAAACTCTATAACCATTTGATATCCGCCTGACTTAGATTTACAAGGTGACCATAGCTTGCTTCATACCAACAATCTCCGTGGGATCGACCCTTACTCACGTAAGGTTTTATTACTTGGACGACCCAGTGCACTTGCTGGTTAGTTGTGCGAAGTTGTGAAGTTATGTTTGGACCATGGTATTATGCACCAGTTGTTGGCGCCATTGCCAGGGAGAGAACGAACAACAAATTTTACAACCTCAGAGTAACAATTTCGCATACCAATGTCCAGACATGCTTTGTTAAATCTTTTTATGTAGCTACGAAGGCTTTCCCGATCCCCTTGCTTGATCCCTAATAGGCTTGGGGCGTGCTTAGTTTTGTCCTTCTAGATGGAGAGTCTGGCTAGAAACTTTTTGGCTAAATCGTCAAAGCTTGAGATGGACCTAGAGAGCAGATTGTCGAACCATTTAATTGCTGTCTTTGTCAAGGTAGTCAGGAAGGCTTTGCACCGAATTGCATCTGAGGCATTGGTGAGATACATTCTACTTTTGAAATTACTGAGATGATGGCTGGGATCTGACGTGCCGTCATACGGAGTCATGTCAGGTGGTTTGAAGTCCTTTGGGATTTTGGCCTTCATGATCTCTTTGGTGAATGGGTCTTGATCCTTGCGGGGGCTATCTTCGTGGCTGGATCGGGTGGTTTTAGCTTTGAGATCGGCTTCAAGCTTTAGGAGCTTGTCTTCTAATTCTCAGTGCGCCTAGCTTCCCTTCATAGGTATCTCTCAGCTTTTCGTTGGTAGTCGACCTCTTTTTTGAGTTGTTTTAGGCGATCTTGAAGTGCCTCCATGACTCCTGTGCTTGGCAAATTCTTGTCTTTGTTAGACTGAGAAGTATCGTCTGGTGTGACATCCGTGTTCTTATGCGGTGTTCTGTTCTCCAAATCAGAATTGTGGTCGTTGTTAAGGTTGTCCACCATGATGATGGGATGACTTTCAAGTCCCCGGCAACGACGCCAATGTTCCGAGGGTTACCTGAAATTGTAGGTCGATCTCGGATGAGATCTTTTGTGCTGGTCGGTGCTGATGTGTCCGACTTGTTGGACTTGTGGGTGATGCTGATCCTTTGTCACTGGAGGGTGGTGGTACCTGCAAGGGACTCCGATGCTTAAGTTAGCAAGGGTATTAAGCAGGTTTTTTTAGTAAAATCAGAGTATGAGTTATACCTGGGTGCTCCAGTGTATTTATAATAGTGTGGAGTGACCTTTCTGGAGATAAGAGAGTTATCTTATCTTATCTTTGAGCGAAGTCATCTTATCTTTAGGGGGAACCGTCCTTATCTTTCTACGCTTTGGCTGCCTTTAGATTTGGGCTGTGTTCCTTTGTCTGGGCCTTCTTGGGCCTCTGTAGTGATTTGGCCGACCTCTTTTAAGAGAAGAGGTCCGGTAGTTCTGACCTGAAGAGGTCGGTCGACTCAGCCCGGGTTAGACAGTTCAAACCAGGGTATGAACAGGAACCACCTTTATCTTTCTAGGCTTTGGCTGCCTTTAGATTGGGCTGTGTTCCTTCGTTTTGGCCTTTCTTGGGCCTTTGTAGCGATTTGGCTGAACTCTTTAAGGAAGAGGTCGATTGTACTGACTTGAAGAGGTCGGTTGCTTTGTCCTCGATCTCCCCAGGTCGGATAGCTTGACCCAGGGTATGAACATTTGGCTTTAAAATTCCCATTCCTCAAATCATTTCAGGCTCATAAGCCACTTTTACTCAAAGTAGGTTCCCTTTTCAAAACAAAGCCACCCTCGGCATCCTCTTTCCAAAACTTCCAAAATCATGGCAATTTAAAGATCTCTTCTAAAATATTCAAAATCATCCATCCAAAAATAGGATTTTGTAACAAAAGATTCTCCGCAGAGTCTTAAGTCTTTAGGGGAGAATAACATAATTCATTTCCTCAAATTTGTTTAAAAACTGTAGAACCTTAATTTTCTTGATTTGAATAAATAAAAATAAGAGTAGAATTTAAGCCAAACCAAGTCATGTAATTTGTTACTCTAACCACATTTTCAAAATCCTTTCTTTTACTTAAACTAAAACAAATTTCAATCCCATGCTAAAAATCTGAAACGTTTTCAACAGCTCGAAAATCACTTTCTAAACCCGAAATTTAAAAGATACTTTAAACTTTTCCCCAAAACGTCGTAAAAATAAGGTTTATCAATCAAGAATTCTTTCAAAACCACTGATATTCCTCCAATTGAACTCCTCAAGTTAATTTCAAAGACATAAACCCTTTTTACCTTTAAAACAGCTTAAGACACAAGCTGCTTCTAAATGTCTTGTACCTAAAGGTAAAAATACTTTTCTTACAAAACAAAGCTGAATCATAGTTCTCTTTTCAGTAATTCATTTCGAAACACAATTCTTCACCTTTGTAAATAGTTCAAATAAAATAGTACAAGTCTTAGACTCATAACTCTCCAAATAACATTTCGAATAGAATCTTGGATTTTTGCAGAAATTTCGGCAGCACCTTCCCTAAAGCATGGACTCTGCTACCCTTTCCGGGTCCTATCCAAACTGTTCCACAACCCTCTTTAAAGGGTTCAAAATCAAATCAGCTCAAAATCTAACTGAATCCAAAGGTGCATTTCCATTTTCATATTTCAAGAAAACCAAATCAAACTCAAATCAGTTTCCAACAGATTAAACTTGATTTCAAAGCTTTAAAGAAGCGACTTTAAAGAAACACTTCAAAACCGTCCGTTTTACAAAACCAAATAATAATTGAATCAACCAAGCATTCATATTCATCCAAGACAACCAACATTACATATGACTTATACAATTTCTCAAGGATACATTTTTACCTTATAATATCCATATATAATAATTCCAAAATATAAAATATGTTTTTCTAAAAAGGCCCCTACCTCAATATGCAAACCATAACCTAAATGCCTCGTAGAGTTCCTTTCGCCTCAACCCAAATCAACGGCAACCAAAACCTCAGCTCTGCTTGTTTTCTCAAAAGTAGAAACAGCTTCAAATGCCAGAAGCAAACTCGGATTCTATCTCCTAAAACCATTAACATCGCAAATATTTTATTACATGGAATAGAACACTAACGCAGGGCTTTCGAAATCGAAATACTTACTGAACTAGCGAAACAAAACAGTGGTGGGCTCTGAACTAGTTTGGCAGTGGCCCCGGCAGCCACCTCAAGCTGCAGCGGCGACCGGACTCCGGCGATGGTAACTGAAACCCACATACAGAGACGATAAAATTCCCAGAATCTTAAATGATTGAAAACCAAACTCGAAACCCTTACCAGCAAAGGATTTCAATGGCAGCAGCAGCAACCTCAGCTCCAAACTACTCGTAGCAACAACAACAGCTCTAACCGCGACATGCAATAACCCGAACTCAGCCCTACGTTATCAAAACCTCAGGATTTCTAGCCAATTATAAAAAAATAAAGATTTTCAAGGGTTCAAGAATTTAAACGCTTACCGTATGAGAAACAAGAATGGAGTAGCTCAAGACGGGCCCATCACATCTCTCTTCCTATCTGTAGGCTGCCTCCCTCCCGGCACGTCACAACGGAGAACTTGGCTTGACGGTGGCTGGGCAGCGGCTTGAACGGCACCCCAAAGCTGGCAGCAGTGGTGGCGCTAACCTAGCAGCAGCGGTAACATTAACCCAGCACCAGCACCTCCCCGTTGCACGTCCTCTTCCCTCCATCAACCAACGACGGCAAGGGGAGGCACGACAGCGCCTTCTCTATCTTAGTCTGGCTCGTGCTCGTCTCTCTTTCTCTGCCTTGGCTCCCTATGCAAACATTGTCTTGTCGCAAAACGGCAGCAGTGGCGTGGAGCTTCGATGGCAGTGACGCGGATGGCAACTCGCAGGGCTGACGACAACGACACGACGGCGGTGGTGAAGCCCGACGTGCTGGCACGGTCTCCTCCCTCCTCTTCTCTTCTTCTCCTTCGGACAAAAGTGCTTCGTGGGTGTGCGTGTTGTGTTTTTTATTCCCCTTTGTCTTCTTCTTTCTTGGGCGTGTGCTGCTGAAAGTAAGGAAGAGGAGGTTGGGGTATGGCAGCTGAGGGTTAGGGAGAAAGGGTAAGAGTGATGTGTGAAAATTAGGGTTAGGGTTAATATAGTAATTTTAAATAGAAATGGGAATAATATAGTATTTGAAATCCAAATTAAATCCACACTAATTATATATAGAAAATACTATTTGCCCATCAATTTCTCAAATTACTTTAAATTAAATGCTCAAATTCAAGATTTAGAGATAATACGATTAATTTTCTTTATTCATAAAAACTAAAATATTAAATTCTAAAATCTTAATCATTTAAATCAATAATTATAAAATTCTTATTATTTTACAATTACTAAACTTTATAATTTAAATATTGAAAAACTCAATAATTGTAAAATTGGATAAGGGTCTTAATTTATTTCAACTTCAATTAATCGAAACTGCTTTTAATTATTTATATATTAAAAAATTCTGAAATTAAAAATGTAAATAAATATATGATTTGAAATTTCTTCATGATAAGACTTTTCAAAAGTTCTGGGTCTTACATTCCACCCACCTTATAAAAATTTTCGTCCTCGAAAATTAAAGTAATACATAAGACAATACATAGTCTTAGTACTTTTAAATACATTTAGAAAAGTAAGAAATCTTAGCATATATATATATATATATATATATATATATATCTGTGTGTGTGTGCGTGTGTGTGTGTGTGTGTGTGTGTGTGTTCAAATACCAAATAACCATAAGATTTAAATATAGGGATATAGTATGGCGTAAGGCAGAAGATGCCAGATAGGCTTGATACAAAAGGTCATATGGTCTCAAGACTTTACAAAAACTTGAAGTAACAAAATAGGGTGCAAATCAAGATAGGCGTTCACAAAGCAAAGTGGTAGTTAATGTGGTAAAAGGCTACAAAGCATGCTGGTATTTAAACAGCGGACATAACGTTCGCTCATAGATCTCGTACCCATTTTAGAACTTCAACTTCCCAACTCCATCAATCACTTTACGACTCCATAACTGGTCACAAGTCTAACAGCCGCAACTCTTTCACAAGGACCAAAAACTCCCACAACTTCTCATAATGTTGTACACTTACCACTTCACCTTCCATATCCACCTACCACGTCTTAAAGAACTAATGCATCACATTACCATGCCTAAAGGTCGCACGTGAGATCAAAACAATTCTCAAATTTATCCAGAAGAATACAAGAATTTGAAAAAGAAGGACAGGCAACAAGATAGTCTCCGCAAGAGTTTTGAAAGAACTGATGGAAGTATAAGTAAACAAGGATGTACAAGCGATGAAGTGTGCTGGGAAGAAAATCACCTTGGGCAACCTCAAGAATAACACTCGGATCAAAGAAATTCAACAGGAATATTAAGAAGAAAACAATGCAGCAGTTTGAAACAAAATTAAGCCGAGTCAAAGAAGTATAAGGTTTGCAAAAGAGAATGCCTAAAACCAAAAACAGAGCTTACAAGATTCAAGAGTAGGATTAAAAATACTGTCGAATGCATTGCTCATGAAGAGTGAAAAATTTTTCAAAAACAATTTCACGTTTCTAAAGAAAACGGTGCGCAACAAACACCTTGTAAAAGAATAACAAAAGTATAAATGTGGCATTACTTTAATATAATTTCATGTTGAAGTAGATTATGTAGAGTATTAAAACAAAATGAACACGGGTTCGGCTAAGAGCTAAAATATTTTCTCAAACATTTTAGAAAGATAGTTAGGTACACAACTTAACCAAAAGTAATTCACAAAACTCGGAAGAAAAATCAAATGCTTGTTCAAAAATTCTCAAAGTTTATATTCAAACAAGTGTGTATAAAAATTATAGCAAGGACGAAAGAGGAAGTTAAACTCTATTTAGAAAAGAAAATCCGAGGTAAAAATTTCCTTATAAGTTGGTAAAGGAAATAAATAGTGCATTACAAACAGACATGTTTCTACTAAATAAGGAAGCTTTTCAAAACTTCATTTAAAACAGCGCATGCCAACTTTAAAACAACTTTGTCAAAAATTGAAGCATGGTTTCAATTACAATCAAGCAACAGAAAAATTTGACTTACAATATCCTTAAAGAGGAATCAAAATGTCTTTAAAATGTTCGAAACGAAACTCCGAGAGTATACTTGAAATCACCACCTCACATGAACATTCAAGAAGATTAGGACGTACTAAAAGGGAATCAACTTATCAATAACAATTCATGAGAAAGAATCTTTGACTAAGAACTCTGGCAAAACAATGAGAGAACAACGATGCACGAAATTAAACAAATCAAGCTGACTCATATAAGGATGAGATTCACAAGAGAAGGGAAGCTGAGATTGATGGCAGTGCTCACAATCAAGCAACAGAAAAATTTGACTTACAATATCCTTAAAGAGGAATCAAAATGTCTTTAAAATGTTCGAAACGAAACTCTGAGAGTATACTTGAAATCACCACCTCACAAGAACATTCAAGAAGATTAGGACGTACTAAAAGGGAATCAACTTATCAATAACAATTCATGAGAAAGAATCTTTGACTAAGAACTCTGGCAAAACAATGAGAGAACAACGATGCACGAAATTAAACAAATCAAGCTGACTCATATAAGGATGAGATTCACAAGAGAAGGGAAGCTGAGATTGATGGCAGTGCTCACAAGAGGTAGAAGAATATTTAAAAACAGAATCAAGTATCACATTCATAGAGATGAAAAGCTTAAGAAAGAACGAGTCCGTTCATAAGAAGAAAGCTATGAGTTCAACATTTTCACAAGGACAACAATGGCTTACACAATGTAGTATGCTAAACCAAACTCAAATCAAAATAAATTAAGTGAAGTTTATCAAACGAAAATCAACCGAGATGAAAGCGAAAGATCCTTTCTTTCTAGAATTTTGAAAAATACCTAAATCAATAATCAAATAAAGATATGCATTGGAGATGTAGTAAAATTATTAGAAAGTCAAATTCTATTTAATGTACATGTAGTTCCGTAAACCAGTAAAAGTACAGGCGAGGTATTAGAAATAAATAGTTGCTAAACTGTATAAGGAATTTTCAAAGTTTTATATAGATAGGTGTATATCGAATCAACAGCAATTTTATAAGAATTTAAAAATTGGTTGTAATTACTGTCAAGTAAGAGACAAACTGAATCATAATTTCTTTAAGAATAAACTCGGAATAAGATCTAAAAAGGCACAGCGTATTAAGACAAGTTCAAGGCTATATCAAAGAATACATGAATCAAGAAGAGGAATTTAAACAGAGAAAGATAGATACGACAAGGATTTCAAACAAGCATATGCAATTAAGATCAAACAAGAATGCATATGAATAGAGGAATATGGTTGAAAAATCAAACTACTTTTCAAAAGGATTAGCAAACAAGAACTTCAAGTTAGGCTATGAAAGAACAAGTCGACTCGAACAAAATTCAAGACACATAACTGAATAACCTCAAGAAGTAGTTTCTAACGTTCCCAAAACCCGCGATTCACTTTATCCAAAACTCGTATATCATCTATGATAGCCGATTAGTGCTTTCATATACATAATTCACTAGTATTAAGTCGGCCAAACTTAATATCAAGAATTATGCAATGCAAGGCTAATGGCATTAATCAATAGACCGTCATGTGCATAAAGCTCTAGTTCTTGTTATCTGAACAAAACCTATTACATGACAAACTCTCAGAGTATGCAATTGAAGCATAGTCGGTCCATTCCTTAGGCTCTACAGGAAAGACCGCTCTGATACCATAATGTAACACCCTAACTATCAAAATGTCACGCTTCCGGCTACGCCACTCTGATAGCTCGGGTATCACGATGACTCTTATAATATTTAATACTAAAATATGAGCCTATTTAAAATTCAAACCAAATTTTTCAAAAACATACATTCACACTTACAATATAAATTACAATACTCACAGGAAATACATATATATATATATATATATATATATATATATATATATATATATATATATATATATATATATATATATATATATATATACATACATATTATTTTACAAGCATCTCATATTAAAATCCGATCCCTCTTATAAAACTCACAAAGTTAAAGGCGAGGGAAACATAAATACTAAAACAAAATAGAAATATCGTCTAACAGAAAAGAAATAAGCTCTTCTGAACTTCGTCATCTGTAACCTGAAAAAGAAAAGACCTATAGGGGAGTGAGAACATCATCCTCGAAAGGGTTCTCACTATAGGGTTGCAGAATTACTATAATAGGATACGCGAGATAAAATCTTTACAGTGATTAATAACCGCCTTATGCATCTTTTCAAAAGCAAATGTTTACTATAAAAAAAATATCTGAAATCTTTTCTGAAATAGGAAACTGTTCATTTCTCAAAAATTCAAATGCCTTTCAAGAGGTTTGTCTATGCTGAACTAGATTAGTTTTCACACTTTGCTAAACCAGAAACATCAACCAAACATGGCCTTCGGCCCATCTCATGATCAACCACGGCCCTAGGCCCAAACAATCCAAACAATAACTAGTCACCACAGTCCAACAGAATCCCAGTTGCACACACAAGTAGGAAAGTTCAAGCACAAACAAATAATTACTTCAAGTAGAACAATTAGCAGTTAACCACAATTAATCACAAAGACAAACCAAGTACAATATGCACACCCAAACAATGTCACATAGATGCATATGATGAATGCCTGCCCTAGTAGCTGATGAGTCTCATCTGTCGGTTATAAAGCCAACCCGACAAGTTCTGATAGCTAACCATTGGACTGTCCCTTTGTCATGCATCCCCAACTCGAGTTATTCACAATCATAATCATAATTCACATCCAACATCCTCACTGGTGTATATTCACGGGGGCGAGCTCATCCAGAACTTTCACAGTGTCCGACCACACTTACGACATATGGTCAGCAGAGTATCGAGTCTCCACCTAAAGCACGTGGTGGCTAGCCACTGCTTTCACCCATGAAAACTTGTATCTCAGATAAGTGAAGTACAACAATCACAATATCAATAAACTCAGCATATATACATTTTTTCTCAGCCATAAATCAACATTTATCTCAGTTGTCTGGCTTAAATTCATGATTCATAGTCAGCCATCCGGCTCATAACATATTCTGCAATCAGCCATAAATCATTATCATACATAGCCATTCCGGCTCATAACATAATAGCACTTCCACCATCCAACATCTTCAAACTCATAAAATCATCATTCAAGCCATATATCACTTTTTCTCAATTCACTTCACTTTGAAATCAAAAAATCAATTCTTTTCAGCCTTGGCTTTAAAATTCCCATTCCTCAAATCATTTCAGGCTCATAAGCCACTTTTACTCAAAGTAGGTTCCGTTTTCAAAACAAAGCAACCCTCAGCATCCTCTTTTCAAAACTTCCAAAACCATGGCAATTTAAAGATCTCTTCTGAAATATTCAAAATCATCCATCCAAAAATAGAATTTTGTAACAAAAGATCCTTGGCAGAGTATCAAGTCTTTAGGGGAGAATAACATAATTCATTTCCTCAAATTCGTTTAAAATCTGTAGAACCTTAATTTTCTTGATTTGAACAAATAAAAATAAGAACAGAATTTAAGCCAAACCAAGTCGTGTAATTAGTTATTCCAATCACATTTTCAAAATCCTTTCTTTTACTTAAACTAAAACAAATTTCAATCCCATGCTAAAAATCTGAAACGTTTCCAATGGCTCGGAAATCACTTTAGTTTTTCTAAACCCGAACTTTAAAGGATACTTTAAACTTTTCCCCAAAACATCGTAAAAATAAGGTTTATCAATCAAGATTCAAATTCTTTCAAAACCACTGAAATTCCTCCAATTGAACTCCTCAAGTTAATTTTAAAGACATAAATCCTTTTTACCTTTAAAACAGCTTAAGACACAAGCTCCATCTAAATGTCTTGCACCCAAAGGTAAAAATACTTTTCTTAAGAAACAAAGCTGAATCATAGTTCTCTTTTCAATAATTCATTTCGAAACACAATTCTTCACCTTTGTAAATAGTTCAAATAAAATAGTACAAGTCTTAGACTCATAACTCTCCAAATAACATTTCGAATAGAATCTTGGATTTCTGCAGAAATTTTGGCAGCACCTCCCCTAAAACATGGACTCTGCCACCCTTTTCGGGTCCTATCCAAACCGTTCCACAACCCTCTTTAAAGGGTTCAAAACCAAATCAGCTCAAAATCCAACTAAATCCAAAGGTGCATTTCCGGCTTCATATTTCTAGAAAACCAAATCAAACTGAAAACAATTTCCAACGGATTAAACTTGATTTCAAAGCTTTAAAGAAGCGACTTTAAAGAAACACTTCAAAACCGTCCGTTTTACAAAACCAAATAATAATTGAATCAACCAAGCATTCATATTCATCCAAGACAACCAACATTCATAAGACTTATACAATCACTCAAGGATACATTTTCACCATATAATATCCGTATATAATAATTCCAAATTATAAAATATATTTTTCTAAAAAGGTCCCTACCTCGATACACAAACCATAACCCAAACGCCTTGCAGAATTCCTTTCACTTCAACTCGAATCGACGGCAACCAAAACCTCAGCTCCGCTTGCTTTCTCAAAAGCAGAAACAGCTTCAAACGCCATAAGCAAACTCGGATTCTAGCTCCTAAAACTATTAACATGGCAAATACTTTATTACACAGAACAGAACACTAATGCAGGGCTTTCGAAACCAAAATACTTACTGAACTAGAGAAACGAAACAGCGGTGGGCTTTGAACTAGTTTGGCAGTGTCCCCGACAGCCACCTCAAGCGGCAACGACGACCGGACTCCGGCGATGGTGACTGAAACCCTCATACAAAGATGATAAAGTTCCCGAAATCTTAAATGAATGAAAACCAAACTCGAAACCCTTACCAGCAAATGATCTCAGTGGCGGCAGCGGTAACCTCAGCTCCAAACTACTTGTAGCAACAACAACAGCTCCAACTGCGACATGCAATAACCCGAACTCAGCCCTAGGTTATCAAAACCTCAGGATTTCTATCCAAATATAACTAAATACAGATTTTCAAGGGTTCCGGAATGTAAACACATACCGCATGAGAAACAAGAACGGAGTAGCTCAGGACAAGCCCATCGCATTTCTCTTCCTATCTGCAGGCTGCCTCCCTCCCAGTACGTCACAACGGCGACGGCCGACATGGCTTGACGGTGGCTGGGCAGCAGCTTGAACGGCACCCCAGAGCTGGCAGCAGTGGCGACGCTAACCCAGCAGCAGTGATGACATTAACCCATCACCAGCACCTCCCCTTCGCACGTCCTCTTCCATCCATCAACCGACGACGGAAACGGGAGGCACGGCGGTGCCTTCTCCCTCCCGGTCTGGCTCGCGCTCGTCTCTCTCTCTCCCCTGGCTCCCTCCGCAAACATTCTCTCGTCACGAAGTGGCGGCAGCGGTACGGAGCTTCGACAGCAGTGATGTGGATGGCAACTCGCAGGGCCGACGACGACGAAGCAATGGCGGTGGTGAAGCCCGACGTGCCGGCACGGTCTCCTCCCTGCTCTTCTCTTCTTCTCCTTCGGACAAAAGTGCTTCGTGGGTGTGTGTGATGTGTTTCTGATTCCCCTTTGTCTTCTTCTTTCTTGGGGGTGTGCTGTGATGAGCAGATAATTTATATGCTTTTTGGCATTATTTTTACATAGTTTTTAGTATGATTTAGTTAGATTTTAGTATATTTTAATTAGTTTTTAATACAAATTCACATTTCTGGACTTTACTATGAGTTTGTGTGTTTTTCTGTGATTTCAAGTATTTTCTGGCTGAAATTGAGGGACTTGAGCAAAAATCAGATTCAGAGGTTGAAGAAGGACTGCAGATGCTGCTGGATTCTGACCTCCCTGCACACAAAGTAAATTTTCTGGAGCTACAGAACTCTAAATAGCGCGTTTTCAATTGCATTGGAAAGTAGACATCCAGGGCTTTCCAGAAATATATGATAGTCCATACTTTGCCCGAGTTTAGACGACGCAAACTGAACGCCAGTTCCATGTTGCATTCTGGAGTTAAATGCCAGAAACAGGTTGCAAAGTGGAGTTAAACACCAGAAACAGGTTACAAACTGGCGTTCAACTCCAAGAGAAGCCTCTACATGTGTAAAGCTCAATGCTCAGCCTAAGCACACACCAAGTGGGCCCCAGAAGTGGATTTCTGCATCATTTGCTCATTTCTGTAAACCCTAGTAACTAGTCTGATATAAATAGGACCTTTTACTATTGTATTAGACATCTTTGATCATTTTTATGATATCTTAGACCTTTATGAGGGCTGGCCACTCGGCCATGCCTGGACCTTGTTCTTATGTATTTTCAACGGTAGAGTTTCTACACATCATAGATTAAGGTGTGGAGCTCTGCTGCTCCTCATGAATTAATACAAAGTACTATTGTTTTTCTTTTCAATGCAAGCTTATTCCGATTCTAAGATATTCATTCGCACTTCAATATGAATGTGATGATCATGACAGTCATCATCATTCCCAACCTATGAACGCGTGCCTGACAACCACTTCCATTCTACCTTAGATTGAATGAATATCTATGGGATTCTTTAATCAGAGTCTTCGTGGTATAAGTTAGAATCCATGGACGGCCATTCTTGAGATCCGGAAAGTCTAAACCTTGTCTGTGGTATTCCGAGTAGGATCTGGGAAGGGATGGCTGCGACGAGCTTCAAACTCGCGAGTGCTGGGCATAGTGACAGATGCAAAAGGATCAATGGATCCTATTCCAGTATGATCGAGAACCGACACAGATGATTAGCCATGCAGTGACAGCGCATTGGACCATTTTCACTGAGAGGACAGGATGCAACCATTGACAACGGTGATGCCTAACGTACATCTTACCATAGAAAGGAGTATGAATGATTGGATGAAGACAATAGGAAAGCAGAGGTTCAGGAGGAACAAACATCTTTATATGCTTATCTGAAACTCTCACCAATGAATTACATAAGTATCTCTATCTTTAATTTACGTTTTATTTATATTTTAATTATATTTTAATTATCAAATATCCATTACCATATGAATCTGGCTAACTGAGATTTGCAAGATGATCATAGCTTGCTTCAAGCCGACAATCTCCGTGGGATCGACCCTTACTCACGTAAGGTTTATTACTTGGACGACCCAGTACACTTGCTGGTTAGTTGTGCAAAGTTGTGACAAAGAACTAAGATTATGAACGTGCGTATTAAGTTTTTAGCACCGTTACCAAGGAATGAACCGTCACGATTTCTGCGCACCAAGTTTTTGGCGCCGTTGCCGGGGATTCTTCGAGTTTGGACAACTGACGGTTCATCTTGTTGCTCAGATTAGGTAATTTTATTTTATTTTTAAGCTTTTTTTTTCTTATTTTCGAAAATAATACAAAAAAAAATATTTTCTTTTTCATTTTTTCCTAAAATAATTTTCGGAAAAAAAAACCAAAAAAAAAATCTTATAAAATCATAAAAACCAAAAATTTTATGTTTCTTGTTTGAGTCTTGAGTCAAATTTTAAGTTTGGTGTCAATTGCATGTTTTTAAAATTTGTGCATTTTTCGAAAACTCATGCATGTGTTCTTCATGATCTTCAAGTTGTTCTTGATAAGTCTTCTTGTTTGATCTATAAAATTTCTTGTTTTGTGTCTTTTCTTGTTTTTCATATGCATTCTTGAATTATTAGTGTCTAAAGAATAAAAATTTTTAAGTTTGGTGTCTTGCATGTTTTTTTTTTCTAAAAAAAAATTTCAAAAATAAGTCTTGATGTTCATCTTGATCTTCAAAGTGTTCTTGGTGTTCATCTTGACATTCATAGTGTTCTTGCATGCATCATTTGTTTTGATCCAAAAATTTTCATGCATTAAGTCTTTTTATTATTTTTCTCTCTCATCATTAAAATTCAAAAATAAAAAAAATATCTTTCCCTTTTTCTCTCATAAATTTTCAAAAATTTGATTTTATTTAGTAAAAAAGTTTTAAAAATCTAGTTGTTTCTTATGAGTCAAGTCAAATTTTCAATTTAAAAATTCTATCTTTTCCAAATCTTTTTCAAAAATCAAATCTTTTTCATTTTTTACATAATTTTCGAAATTTCTTTTTTTAAAAATTGATTTTCAAAATCTTTTTCTCATTCTTAGTTCATATTTTCGAAAATCTCACAACATTTAATGTTTTAATTCAAAATTTTTTAAGTTGTTACTTGCCTAGTAAGAAAGGTTCAATCTTTAAATTTTAAAAATCATATCTTTTTGTTTCTTGTTAGTCAAGTAATCAACTTTAATTTTTAAAATCAAATCTTTTTAAAGTTATTTTTCAAAATAAGTTTCAATCACATCTTTTTCAAAATTAATTTCAAAATCTTTTCTAACTTATTTTCTAGCTTCTTATCTTTTCAAAATTGATTTTCAAATCTTTTTCAATTAATCTTATCTTTTTGTTTGATTCATATCTTTTTCAAAACTACCTAACTAACTCTCTCTTTCTAATTTTCGAAAATCCCTTCCCTCTTTTTCAAAATTCCTTTTTTATTAACTAATTGTTTTAATTTTTACTTTGATTTAATTTTATTTTCCTTTCTTAATTTTCGAATTTTAACTTTAATTTTTAAATTAAAAACAAAAATATTTTTCTTTTCTTTTCAATTATTTTCGAAAATTCTCTCCCCCTCATCTCTTTCTAATTATTTTATCTATCTACTAACACTTCTCTTCTTCTTAAAAATTCGAACCCTCTCCCTCTTCCTGTGTTCGAATTCTTTTTCTTCTCTTCTACTCACATAAAGGAACCTCTCTACTGTGGCAAAGAGGATCCCTATTATTTTCTGTTCCCTTCTTTTTCATATGAGCAGGAGCAAGGATAAGAACATTCTTGTTGAAGCTGATCCGAAACTTGAAAGGACTCTGAAGAGGAAGCTAAGAGAAGCTAAAACACAACATTCTGAAGAGGACTTTACTGAAATTTTCAAAAAAAGAAGTAGAGATGGCCGAAAATAATAACAATGCAAGGAAGATGCTTGGTGACTTTACTGCACCAAATTCTAACTTACATGGAAGAAGCATCTCAATCCCTACCATTGGAGCAAACAATTTTGAGCTAAAGCCTCAATTAGTTTCTCTGATGCAACAGAATTGCAAGTTTCATGGACTTCCATTAGAAGATCCTTTTCAGTTCTTAACTAAATTCTTGCAGATCTGTGATACTGTTAAGACCAATAAGGTTGACTCCGAGGTCTACAGGTTCATGCTTTTCCCATTTGCTAGACAGAGCTAGAATATGGTTGGAATCTCAACCTAAAGATAGCCTGAACTCTTGGGATAAGCTGGTCACGGCTTTCTTAGCCAAGTTCTTTCCTCCTCAAAAGCTTAGTAAGCTTAGAGTGGATGTTCAAACCTTCAAACAGAAAGAAGGTGAATCCCTCTATGAAGCTTGGGAGAGATACAAGGAACTGACCAAAAAGTGTCTTTTGACATGCTTTCAGAATGGACCATCCTGGATATATTCTATGATGGTCTGTCTGAATTATCTAAGATGTCATTGGACCATTCTGCAGGTAGATCCATTCACCTAAAGAAAACGCCTGCAGAAGCTCAAGAACTCATTGACATGGTTGCAAATAACCAGTTCATGTACACTTCTGAAAAGAATCCTATGAATAATGGGACGCCTATGAGGAAGGGAGTTCTTGAAATTGATACTCTGAATGTCATATTGGCTCAGAACAAAATATTGACTCAGCATGTCAATATGATTTCTCAGAGTCTGAATGGATTGAAGGAATCATCTAACAGTACTATAGAGGCATCTTCTGAAGAAGAAGCTTATGATCCTGAGAACCCTGCAATAGCAGAGGTGAATTACATGGGTGAACCCTATGGAAACACCTATAATCCCTCATGGAGAAATCATCCAAATTTCTCATGGAAGGATCAATAAAAGCCTCAGCAAGGCTTTAATAATGGTGGAAGAAACAGGTTTAGCAATAGTAAACCTTTTCCATCATCCACTCAGCAACAGACAGAGAATTCTGAGCAGAACCCATCTAGCTTAGCAAATATAGTCTCTGATCTATCTAAGGCCACTGTGAGTTTCATGAATGAAACAAGGTCCTCCATTAGAAATTTGGAGGCACAAGTGGGCCAGCTGAGTAAAAGAGTCACTGAAACCCCTCCTAGTACTCTCCCAAGCAATACAGAAGAGAATCCAAAGAGAGAGTGCAAGGCCATTGATTTAACCATCATGGCCGAACCTATAAGGGAGGGAGAGGACGTGAATCCTGGTGAGGAAGACCTCCTGGGACGTTCAGTGACCAATAAGGAGTTTTCTTTTGAGGAACCAAAGGAATCTGAGGCTCATCTAGAGACCATAGAGATTCCATTGAACCTCCTTCTGCCCTTCATGAGCTCTGATGAGTATTCTTCTTCTGAAGAGAATGAAGACGTCACTGAAGAGCAAGTTGCTAAGTATCTTGGTGCAATCATGAAGCTGAATGCCAAATTATTTGGTAATGAGACTTGGGAAGATGAACCTCCCTTGCTCACCAATGAACTGAATACATTAGATAGGCAGAAATTACCTCAAAAGAAACAGGATCCTGGTAAATTCCTAATTCCCTGTGACATAGGCACCATGACCTTTGAGAAAGCTCTGTGTGACTTAGGGTCAGGAATAAACTTAATGCCACTCTTTGTAATGAAGAAACTTGGGATCCTTGAGGTGCAAGCTGCCAGAATCTCATTAGAGATGGCAGAGAACTCCAGAAAATAGGCTTATAGACAAGTAGAGGACGAGTTAGTAAAGGTTGAAGGCCTTTACATCCCTACTGATTTCATAATCCTAGACACTGGGAAGGAAGAGGATGAATCCATCATCCTTGGAAGACCCTTCCTAGCCACAGCAAGAGTTGTGATTGATGTGGACAGAGGAGAATTGGTCCTTCAACTGAATGAGGACAACCTTGTGTTTAAGACTCAAGGATCTCCTTCTGTAACCATGGAGAGGAAGCATGAAAAGCTTCTCTCACTGCAGAGTCAACCAAAGCCCCCACAATCAAACCCTAATTTTGGTGTTGGGAGGCCACAACCAAACTCTAAGTTTGGTGTTGAACCCCCACAGTCAAACTCTAAGTTTGGTGTTGGGAGGTCCCAACAATGCTCTGAACATCTGTGAGGCTCCATGAGAGCTCACTGTCAAGCTATTGACGTTAAAGAAGCGCTTATTAGGAGGCAACCCAATGTTATTTAATTATATCTATTTTATTTTCCTTTTGTTATTTCGTGTTTTATTAGGTTGAGGATCATGTGAAGTCACAAAAACTACTGAAAAATCAAAAACAGAATGAAAAATAGCATTGAAAATAGTACACCCTGGAGGAGAGCACTCTGGCATTTAAATGCCAGAAACAAGCATCTGTCTGGCATTTAATGCCAGAAACAGGAACCAAGTTGGCGTTTAACGCCAGAAACAAGCATCTGCCTGGCGTTAAACGCCAGAAACAGGCTACATTTGGGTGTTTAACGCCAGAAACAGGCAGCAATCTGGCGTTAAACGCCAGGATTGCACAGCAAGGGTGTTTTACACGCCTAATTGGAGCAGGGATGTTAAGTTTTGACCCCACTTGATCTGTGGACCCCACAGGATCCCCTCAGGATTTGTAGACCCCACAGGATCCCCACATCTTCTTCTCTCCTCTTCACACATTTTCATAACTCTCTTCCCCAAATACCCTTCACCAATCAGCTCAATCACTCTTTCCCATCACCTCTTCACCACTCACATCCATCCTCTCTTCCCCATAAACCCCACCTACCTCCAAAATTCAAACTCTTTTCCCTCCCAACCCCAACCCTAATGGCCGAACCCTAAATCCTATCCCACCCCTATATAAACCCCTCTTTCCTTCTTTACTTTCACACAACACAACCCTCTCTTCTTACCCTTGGCCGAATACACCTTCTCCCTCCATCTCCTCCATTCTTTTTCTTCTTCTCCTTCTTTCTTTCTTCTTTTGCTCGCGGATGAGAAAATATTTTAAGTTTGGTGTGGTAAAAGCATAGCTTTTTATTTTTCCATAACCATTTATGGCACCTAAGGCCAGAGAAACCTCTAGAAAGAGGAAAGGGAAGGCAATTGCTTCCACCTCTGAGTCATGGGAGATGGAGAGATTCATCTCAAAGGTCCATCAAGACCACTTCTATGAAGTTGTGGCTAAGAAGAAAGTGATCCCTGAGGTTCCTTTCAAGCTCAAAAATAATGAGTATCCGGAGATCCGACATGAGATCCGAAGAAGAGGTTGGGAAGTTCTCACCAACCCCATTCAACAAGTCGGGATCTTAATGGTCCAAGAGTTCTATACAAACACATGGATCACTAGGAACCATGATCAAAGTGTAAACCCGAATCCAAAGCATTGGCTCACCATGGTTCAGGGGAAATACTTAGACTTCTGTCCGGAAAATGTAAGGCTGACGTTCAACTTGCCAATGATGGAAGAGAACGCACGCCCCTACACAAGAAGGGTCAACTTTGATCAAAGGTTGGACCAAGTGCTCATAGACATATGTGAGGAAGGAGCTCAATGGAAAATTGACTCAAGAGGCAAGCCGGTTCAATTAAGAAGGCATGACCTCAAACCAATGGCTAGGGGATGGCTAGAGTTCATTCAACGCTCAATCATTCCTACTAGTAACCGGTCTGAAGTTACTATAGACCGGGCCATCATGATCCATAGTATCATGATTGGAGAGGAGGTGGAAGTTCATGAGATTATACCTCAAGAAATTTACAAGGTGGCTGACAAGTCCTCCACTTGGGCAAGGTTAGCCTTTCCTCACCTCATATGCCACCTCTGCAATTCGGCTGGAATTGACATAGAGGGAGACATCCTCATTGAAGAGGACAAGCCCATCACTAAGAAAAGGATGGAGCAAATAAGAGATCATGGACCTCAACAAGAGCATGAGGAAATTCTCCACCATAAAATCCCTGAGATGCCTCAAGGGATGCACCTTCCTCCACAAAACTATTGGGAGCAAATCAACACCTCCCTAGGAGAATTAAGTTCCAACATGGGACAACTAAGGGTAGAGCATCAAGAGCACTCCATCATCCTTCATGAGATTAGAGAAGATCAAAGAGCTATGAGGGAGGAGCAACAAAGGCAAGGAAAAGACATAAAGGAGCTCAAAAGCACCACTAGTGCTTCAAGAAGAGGAAGACGCCACCCTCACTAAGGTGGACTCATTCCTTAATCTCCTTGTCTATTTATTTTACTATTTTTCATTTATTATGCTTTATGTTTATTTATGTTTGTGTCTTATTACATGATCACTAGTGTTTAAGTGTCTATGTCTTAAAGCTATGAATGTCCTATGAATCCATCACCTTTCTTAAATGAAAAATGCTTTAGTTACAAAAGAACAAGAAGTATAGGGTTTCGAATTCATCCTTAAAACTAGTTTAATTATTTTGATGTGGTGACAATACTTTTTATTTTCTGAATGAATGATTGAACAGTGCATATATCTTTTGAAATTGTTGTTTATGAATGTTCAATATGTTGGCACTTGAAAGAATGATGAAAAAGGAGACATGTTATTTGATAATCTGAAAAATCAAAAAAATGATTCTTGAAGCAAGAAAAAGCAGTGAATACAAAAGCTTGCAAAAAAAAAAAAAGAAAGTAAAGAAAATGGCAAAAAAAAAAAGAAAAAGAAAAAGAAAAATCAAGCAGAAAAAGCCAATAGCCCTTAAAACCAAAAGGCAAGGGTAAAAAGGATCTAAGGCTTTGAGCATCAGTGGATAGGAGGGCCTAAAGGAATAAAATTCTGGCCTAAGCGGCTAAACCAAGCTGTCCCTAACCATGTGCTTGTGGCGTGAAGGTGTCAAGTGAAAACTTGAGACTGAGCGGTTAAAGTCGAGGTCCAAAGCAAAAAGAAGAATGTGCTTAAGAACCCTGGACACCTCTAATTGGGGACTCTAGCAAAGCTGAGTCACAATCTGAAAAGGTTCACCCAGTTATGTGTCTGTGGCATTTATGTATCCGGTGGTAATACTGGAAAACAAAGTGCTTAGGGCCACGGCCAAGACTCATAAAGTAGCTGTGTTCAAGAATCAACACACTGAACTAGGAGAATCAATAATACTATCTGAATTCTAAGTTCCTATAGATGCCAATCATTCTGAACTTCAATGGATAAAGTGAGATGCCAAAACTATTCAAGAGGCAAAAAGCTACTAGTCCCGCTCATCTGATTGGAGCTAAGTTTCATTAATATTTTGGAATTCATAGTATATTCTCTTCTTTTTATCCTATTTGATTTTCAGTTGCTTGGGGACAAGCAACAATTTAAGTTTAGTGTTGTGATGAGCGGATAATTTATACGCTTTTTGGCATTATTTTTACATAGTTTTTAGTATGATTTAGTTAGTTTTTAGTATATTTTTATTAGTTTTTAATACAAATTCGCATTTCTGGACTTTACTATGAGTTTGTGTATTTTTCTGTGATTTCAGGTATTTTCTGGCTGAAATTGAGGGACTCGAGCAAAAATCAGATTCAGAGGTTGAAGAAGGACTGCAGATGCTGCTAGATTCTGACCTCCCTGCACTCAAAGTGGATTTTCTGGAGCTACAGAACTCCAAATGGCGCACTCTTAATTGCGTTGGAAAGTAGACATCCAGGACTTTTTAGCCATATATAATAGTCCATACTTTGCCCGAGTTTAGACGATGCAAACTGGCATTCAACGCCAGTTCCATGTTGCATTCTAGAGTTAAACGCCAGAAACAGGTTGCAAAGTGGAGTTAAACACCAGAAACATGTTACAAACTGGTGTTCAACTTCAAGAGAAGCCTCTACACGTGTAAAGCTCAATGCTCAGCCCAAGCACACACCAAGTGGGCCCCAGAAGTGAATTTCTGCATCATTTACTCATTTCTGTAAACCATAGTAACTAGTCTGATATAAATAGGACCTTTTACTATTGTATTAGACATCTTTGATGAGTTTTATGCTATCTTAGACCTTTATGAGGGCCGGCCACTCGGCCATGCCTGGACCTTGTTCTTATGTATTTTCAACGGTAGAGTTTCTACACACCATAGATTAAGGTGTGGAGCTCTGCTGCTCCTCATGAATAAATACAAAGTACTATTGTTTTTCTATTCAATGCAAGCTTATTCCGATTCTAAGATATTCATTCGCACTTCAATATAAATGTGATGATCGTGACAGTCATCATCATTCCCAACCTATGAACGCGTGCTTGACAACCACTTCCATTCTACCTTAGATTGAATGAATATCTTTGGGATTCCTTAATCAGAGTCTTCGTGGTATAAGTTAGAATCCATGGACGACCATTCTTGAGATCCGGAAAGTCTAAACCTTGTCTGTGGTATTCCGAGTAGGATCTGGGAAGGGATGGCTGCGACGAGCTTCAAACTCGCGAGTGCTGGGCGTAGTGACAGACGCAAAAGGATCAATGGATCCTATTCCAGTATGATCGAGAACCGACAGATGATTAGCCATGCAGTGACAGCACATTGGACTATTTTCACTGAGAGGACAGGATGTAGCCATTGACAACAGTGACGCCTATTGTACAGCTTGCCATAGAAAGGAGTATGAATGATTGGATGAAGACAATAGGAAAGCAGAGGTTCAGGAGGAACAAGCATCTTCATACGCTTATCTGAAACTCTCACCAATGAATTACATAAGTATCTCTATCTTTAATTTATGTTTTATTTATATTTTAATTATCAAATATCCATTACCATATGAATCTTCCTGACTAAGATTTGCAAGATGACCATAGCTTGCTTCAAGCCGACAATCTCCGTGGGATCGACCCTTACTAACGTAAGGTTTATTACTTGGACGACCCAGTGCATTTGCTGGTTAGTTGTGTGAAGTTGTGACAAAGAACTAAGATTATGAACGTGCGTATTAAGTTTTTAGCGCCGTTACCAAGGAATAAACCGTCACGATTTCTGTACACCATGCTGCTAAAAGTAAGGGAGATGGAGTTGGGGTGTGGCGGTTGAGGGTTAGGGAGAAAGGGTAAGAGTTTTATGTGAAAATTAGGGTTGGGTTAGTTTAGTAATTTCAAATAGAAATGAGAATAATATAGTATTTGAAACCCAAATTAAATACACACTAATTATATACAGAAAATAATATTTGCTCATCGATTTCACAAATTACTTTCAATTAAATGCTCAAATTCAAGATTTAGAGATAATACAATTAATTTTTTTATTCATAAAAACTGAAGTATTAAATTCCAAAATCTTAATCATTTAAATCAATAATTATAAAATTCTTATTATTTTACAATTACTTAACTTTATAATTTAAATATAGAAAAAATCAATAATTGTAGAATTGGATAAGGGTCTTAATTTATTTCAACTTTAATTAATCGAAACTGCTTTTAATTATTTATATATAAAGTAATTTCTGAAATTAAGACTGTAAATAAATATATGATTTAAAATTTGTTCATAATAATATTTTTCAAAAGTGCTGGCTCTTACAATAAGATATCCATCACAAGGTGTCACTACTAGATCTTCTTCAAGAAGAAGGATGGTGAAAAATAATTTGGCACTAAAATTGAGCCCAAAAATACGAATGAAGCACTTTGAGTTGGGTTATATTTGAATTTGAAATTGGGTTAGGAATGGATGGGGAGGAAAAGATGATGATGATGATGATGATGTAATTTAGGGGGTAAAATTGAAAAAAATAAATTAACTAAGGGTTGACTATTAAAAAGTTGACGGCAAGAACAAAATTGAAATCTACCTATTTATTTATGGGGCATACTACGGTACAGATGCTAGATACAAATATTCTTTTTAGTGCTTTTGTTTAAGGACACGTGCCTCTGCTCTTTCCTATAGCGATCAGAGTTTGTGATAATGGCTTATGAAAAAACTGGCTTGGCTGAAAGCCTGAAACATACACCGTAACATGATTTACATTTTCTTTTTGGACGGTGTGATTTACCGTTTACATGTTGGGATGCCATGGAAGAGGAACTGCAGTAGTTTGAGAAAAATAATGTATGGACACTTGTGCTTGATTCAAAAGGAAAAAAAGTGACGGGAACTATGTGGATATTTAGGAATAAGTTAGGGGAAGATGGAAGCATAGCTAGGAATAAGGGAAGACTAGTAGCTCAAGGATACGACCAAGAAGAAGGAATAAACTTTGATGAATCCTTTGCAGTAGTAGCTCGAATGGAAACAATCAGACTTCTCCTTGCATATGCTACTCATTGTGGTTTAAAGCTTTTTCAAGTGGATGTGAAATATGCATTTTTAAATAGAATAATAGATAGAGAAGTATATGTGGTCTAGCCTCCCAGACTCAAAAATAAAAATTTTCCAAACCATGTTTTTAAATTTTTAAAAGTTCTTTATAGTTTAAGACAAGCTCCTAGAGCTTGGTATGAAAGACTTAGTTCTTTTCTTTTGAAAAATAATTTTCAAACAGGTACTGATGAACGAGTTTTTGTGTGGTCTAGAATTTTACAATAAACTCTCATTGCAAGTATAGTTTCTAAACCTGCAATAATTCTTTCATACAAAAGTTTGGTTGTCACAAGTAACAAACCCCTAAAAGTAATAACCGAAGTATTCAAACCTTGGGTCATCTCTCAAAGGAATTGCAGGGAAGTGTTCTTATAATTGGTTATGAGTTATATATTTTTGGGGTTTTGGATTAAGAAACAAGGAAAGTAAATTGCAAGAAATTCAAATAATAAAACGGTCTTGACAAGGTTTGGTGGTGAAGGATCTCTATCCTTATCACTAACCACAACATGAGAATTGGCAAGGATCAATCCCATTAAATCATCCTCTAACTTAGTAAAGAAAAGTCAAATGAGCTATATCAATCCAAGTCCATAAGTCCTAGCTATCCACTAATTCTATTAGTGAGAACTAGAGTCAATGGCTACCAATCATCAATTACTTTGACATTAGTGACTCAAGAGTTCCTAAGTTACAATCCCAAGCCAAGAGCATAAAAATCTACTCTAGCATCCTTCCAAGCATTTCATCAAACACTTGGTAGGCACAAAATAAAAGCATAGAAAATTAATAAGAGAATATTAAATCTAAACAACCAATTGCCACATCAATGAAAGCAAATGAAGGAAAGGGCATTAAACATAAAATACCTCAACTTGCATTAATAAGAAAATTGAATCTAACATGGGGATTCATAAACCAAATTGGGGAAATAAATAACTTAACAAGAGAAATAAATAAACCAAGGTACTAGAACAATTAAAGTAGAAGAAATCTAGATTGAAGCAAGGTAGAATACTGAATTGGAGAAGAGCTAAACCTAAGAACCTAAAACCTAGAGAGAGGAGAGAGCCCCTCTCTCTAAAAACTACATCTAAAACCTAAAATTCTCTGAAAATGATTGTCTGACTGAATGATTGATGCCTTCCCCTTCAATCCTTGGCCTTTTTAGCCTTTTTCCACCAAAGATTAGCTTCAAAATTGGGTCAGAAGCCCTTCTGAAATCACCAAGCACGATTTCATTAAAGGAATCACGTGCAGGCATCGACGCGTAGGCGTACAGCATGCGTACGCGTCCCTGGAGTATTGCGCGATCCACGCGTATGCGTCTGGTGCGCGCGCGCGTCCATGGGCGCGTCCCAAATCTTTGGCTTTCATGATTTCTCTACTTTGCATGCTTTCTCTTCACTCCTTTGATCCATTCCTAGCCCTTTTCAATCTGAGATCACTAACAAATACATCAAGGCATCTAGTGGAATCAAAGAAAGATTAAAATTATCAAATTAAGGGTCTAAAAGCATGTTTTTACACTTAGCACAAATTAGGGGACAATCACAAAACCATGCTATTTCACTGAGATATGAAATGAAATTACCTCTGAACAAATTCTGCCAAAAGTGGAAATAGTCTCAATAGGGTACAACCCACGTAAGGTCTCAGCACCCAGAAGTATTGCATCACTGCCTGTATGTTTGTTTTAATTTATTCAAATATCCACGAGTGGGTCTTAAGTTGTCAGTGATACTATCCACAACACGTGTAAGTACAGCAGGTTTTCCAGCCATATTACACTTGTATAGGGCAGATTTTCGAAATAAGAACACCTACAAAAGCAAATCAAAATTAATTAATATTGACTTTCCATTCACAAAGCAAATATAATTATACATTTACAATAAGAAGCATGGCAGAGGCAACAATCATAAATGTGGTTCAGTTCAAAGAAAATTTGTAACATTAGATGCACTATTTTAAACCTTTTTTAAACATATGGAAGCATCCATTTGTTTTAATTTATTCGAATATCAAATGCATTATCCACATGACCACAAACATAGCTATTTACACCCACAACATGAGTCATTCAAACAACAAAATGAATTTCAAAGGCAAAACTAACCTTCTCTGGTGGAAGATCAATGCCCAAATTACCACGAGATTGGATAATACCATCAGCTTCTCGTAGAATCTCATCAAAATGGGTCAGGCCCTAATTTCAACACAGACATAAGATTGAATCAGCATAGTCAATAAGAGTATATCTTAAAAGAGAAAAGTTAACACTATAAAGACATCAAAATCACCTCAACATTTCAATCTTAGCAAAAATTTGGGTCTGGCTGAGATCACCCCAATTGGAAAGGAATTCATGGGCCTGAATTACAACATAAAAAAGTATGTTATAAGAAAAAGCACAACAAAGGATGCTATAAGTGAAAACGTTCTTCGGCTGGATTTTTTCTCAAAGACCTGAAAGAAGGTACAACATAATTAAAAGAGTGGGGAAAAAAAGTAGAGAAGAAAATAAATACAAAGAAAAATCAGAACCAGATGAAAACTCTACTGCAAAAGCCATATGGTTTTACAATTCCACAATCCACATACCATTTTGAATTTGTCCATAGTTCCTGAAAGAACTCCTCTTGAAGAATCCATGTCATTCCCCTAAACAAATACCAACATTTTATCAAAGAAGAACAAAAAAGTAGCAGTGCAAATGGTAAATATTTTTTATAGTTATATGCAAACCATGCGGTCCAGCATCCGGTTATGACTATCCACCTCCTCGTGTATATCACTTGAGATCTGTTACAACCACATTAACAACACGTTAACATATCAAAATAATGAAAAGGTTACCAACAGCTGAAAATAAATAAATGAGGAAATGATCATAATTCACAGCGTTCTTCAAGTATAATATACAGGAAGAACAAACTTAGGTCTAGATTATTTTACAAGAAAAATTAAACTTACTCTTTTCAACAAACTGACTCTATCTTGCAATCCACCCATTGCTCGCTCGTTATCTTGTTCATCAATTTCATTATAAGTGGTAATTCAGTATAACTAAATAAGGATAGTTTCATAAAATTAGCTTACTAGATACTAGTATCAAGATTATTCATAAAACCAACCCGAAATATGGTTAAAGCATTTCATCAAACATGTTGAGTGCGGTAAACTTGAAACGAAATAAGAGAATTCAAAGCTTAGTATCAATGTGATAGAGAAGAGAGCATAATATTGTATACTTTAATTCAGTTTATGAATTCAGTCTATGAAAAAGATCCAAACCACTGCCAAATCAAATAGTTACTTATTGTAATAGAAATAAGAAGTTGTTGAGTTTCAAGCAGAGTATTGGTGTTGTGTGAGTGTATTGTCTGGTGGTGGGTTTAGGGAACTCACGGCGGCGACAAAAGAGAGCAGTTCGACAGCTAGATGGAGCGCACGGGTTGGTCGCAGAGTTTGAAGCAGGGCAATGTGGCTTCCAGACGAACGCGAACGCGAACGATGAACGGCGAGTGAACGCGAATGGTGAACGCCGAGCAAACTTGAACGGCGAAAAATGCGAATGAAGACGACGGCTGAACGAAGACGCGAACGTTAACGGCAACCAACGGCGGCGGAAGCGCGGCTGAGCAGACAAAGACGACGGACGCCGAGCTCGAGGAAGCAGCTGCGATCAGTGACAGCGAACGGGGGTTGAAGACTTGGAGCACGAGGGAAGCTAGATAGATGGACGGACGGCAGCAGTATGCCACTCCTTGCGGCGGCGGTGGTGTAGGCTTACAGTGCTAGGGTTTCTTGGCTAAGTTTCTGTGAATGAAAGAAACGGAGGGAGAAAGGGAGAAAGAAACGAAGGAGCTTCAGAACCAAGAGTGAAGGGTTTCAAGTGACGAAGGCTAAGGGCGAAGGGCGAAGGGCGAAGGGTGAAGGGCGAAGGGCGAAGGGTTCACGGCGAAGTGCGAAGGGTGAAGGGTGAAGGGCTAAGGCTAATGGGAGGCGCTCTTCAGGCTTAGGGTTTCGAGTGATTAGGGTTAGTGTCTTTGGGTTGGGGACCGGGTTGGTGCCGGGTTGGGAGCCGGGTCAGGGGCCGGGTTAGGGTCAATGGGTTGGAGCCCCTCTCGCCACGCTTTTAAAACGTCACTGTTTTGCTCTACGGCCACGCTTTTGAAGCGTGACAGAAAAGAACCTTTTGGCCACGCTTTTAAAGCGTGCCAAAAGCGTATTAGGATATGGCCACGCTTTGTAAGCGTGGCCGTAATGAAACCCTGTCGCCACGCTTTCAAAACGTCCTTGTTTCTCTAAAGCGTGGCAAAAAAAAGCGTGGCCATTTCTCTAACCAATTGCCACCCATACAAAAGCGTGGCCGTTGATACTTTTCACCACGCTTTTGAAGCGTGGCAATAAAAAAAGTGGCTAAATCTCTAATCTATTGCCACCCTCATAAAAGCGTGGCCATTGACCATTTTTTGCCACGCTTTTGAAGCGTGGCAAGAAAAAAGCGTGGCCATAGGCCTTTTTTCTTGTAGTGAACCCTACAAATGGGGTTTATCAGGTACTACCGATAATACTTTATTTATTAAAATTCTAATAATCAATACATCCTTGTACCAATATATGTTGATGACATTATATTTGGTTCAGCCGATGAGTCTCTATGTGCTGATTTTGACAAGCTCATGACAAGTGAGTTTGACATGAACATGATGGGAGAACTCACCTTTTTTCTTAGACTTCAAATTAAGCAAATTTCACATGGCACTTTTGTGCATCAAGAGAAGTATGCCAAGGAATTGGTGAAAAGGATATGGATGAAATTAAGTATAGAGGAATGATTGGACCTCTTATGTATGTCACCTCCTCTAGACCGAACATTCTATAAAATGTTATAGTTTGTTCTAGATTCCAATCATTACCCAAGTAATCGCATCTTTCTGCAGTTAAAAAATTATTAGATATATTCATGGCACATCCAATTTTGGTTTATGGTATCCAAGGTTTGATGATTTTTCTGCAGCTAGTTATTGTGATGCAGATTTTATCGAAGATAGAGTAGATCGTAGAAGCACATCTGGAATTTGTTGCTCTCTTAGAAGATCTCTCAATATGTGGTCAAGCAAAAAGCAATTAACCGTAGCTCTATCCACTATCGAGGCTAAATATATTGCAACATTTTCTTGTTATTCCCAATTATTATGGTTGAAAACTCAATTAACTAATTACAAATTGAAAGTTGGTAATATACCCTTGTTATGTGATAACATAAATGCCATAAATATTTTCAAAAATCCAGTTTTACACTCAAGAATAAAACATATTGAGGTAAGATATTACTCAATAAGAGAACATATTTAAAAGGGTAATATTGATATTTAATTTGTGAAATCGGAAGAACAACTTACTGATATATTCACCAAGCCTTTGGCAGAAGACAGATTTTGCAAAAAGGAGAACTACTTTGGGCTTACTATGTTATGAATCTCTATTTCAATCTTGCTAATGTCTTGCTTGAGGTTTTTTCTTGTAGGTCGATATGAGAAATTTATAGGCAGATAGAGTTTTTTGAAAGATCGTTAAAGATGGTTTCTGATTTATGGAAAAAGGATACAATATGGGCCAAGCAAATCTTCTAACTCCTAATGACCCCTTGTGTTTCCTTAACACCCCGTTTGAGTCAAAATATAAGTTTCTCTTTAAATGAATGGGCCTCATTGCATTTTTTTCAAAAAAAATTCACATTTTTTCTTTTTCTATATTGAATCATTTTTAAATATCATAAGTACAACCTTTTTCAGCACTTGTCAACACTTTTTCAAAATAAGTCTTTCTTAGGTTTAGACTTTTTGTGTTTCTAAGGGCTTTCAAACTTGCTGTAGTTGCTTCTCATTCACATCATTTCATTTTTTCAAAAAAAAAAAAAACTGCATCATCTTTGTGTCATTAAAATGAGAAAGAAAACTACTACTCAAAGAGGCACTTTTGTTCAAAATCTTTCCGAAATTCCTGAAGGTTCTCGTAAACTTCCTCAATCATCTCAAACCCACACACACATGCATATTCACTCTTATTCTCCATCTGAATTCTTCTAAGTGTGGAGAAAAGGACATGGACAACTATGCTTGAATCTTATTACATATGTGGTTCATTTTGTTTCTGAAACCTCTTTTTAGGCCATATGAGTTTTTACCTTAATTTTGTCTTTATTTGACAACTTTGTTTGTTACTAGTCGTACTATTTTACTAAATCTATGATGTTTTTATTAAAAAAATATACCTTCATTTGTTTTCTAGATTATTTCTACAATATTTCAAGAAGGAATCTTTGGTTTTCACATGCCTCTAACATATTATTTTGCAGATTCTATTTTCATTTTTCTCTTTTGTAGATTCTATTTTTACTTTTTTCTACCCACCTTCATGACAAAAGGAGGAGAAAATATATATATGAGACTTGCGGCTTGCTTAGGTTATGGATTATTAGTTTTTATTAGTCTTATGATTATGTTCTGAACTTGTTTGACTTGAAGTCATTTGAACTTTATGAATACTTATGTTCTTATGATTATGTTGTGGTTATATCTGTGTTGCTGATATTTTTCATATCATGCTGAAGTTTTACACACCATATTAATGTACAAGTTAATTTTTAGTAGCTTTCTTGTCTGGATTGTTCTGCATTTCTGTATCCCTAGAATTGCTGAAAAGCTTACATTAAAGGGGAGCAACCCTTATGAAAGAAAGGGAGAGCACATCAACATGAAATGGTGTCATCACAGGAAGTTTCTAATGTTTAACTCTTTCAATTCCTTTAACTATCATCTCATATATCATGTTTTTTTATTAAGGAGGAGATTATTGAGTTTAGAAAATAATACATTTCATGTTGGTGATGAAAAAAAATATATTTGGTTGGGTTGAAAGTCCAAAAGAATTGTTTGATGTGCGTGCTCATAGTGCCAACCCATGTTAGTTTGAGTAGCCTAATAAGAAGAATAATTTACCCATGATGTTGCTACTTAGACAAAAACAAAAATAAGGCTGGTATATCAACAATACAATCATATATCACCAACCAATCCCAGCCCATTAGTTTAATAAAGGACAAGATCGTTGTTGCAAATGGAGCTTCATCAATTCGGGTAAAACCAAAATCAAAGGAAAAGTGATTCACTTTTCTTTAGCATCAAAGAGAAAAAGAAGAAAAAGTAAAATAATAGAGGCAAAGTCAAATCAATGGAGCTTTAAATCAAATCCAAAAGATTGATAAGGTTTATAAACAAAAGAAGTGTTATGGTGTTATCATTCTTATCCAAGTCAAATGGCTTGTTAAAGCTATAACATTTTAGCCTCCATCATTCAGAAAGGAAGAAGAAAATGGAGGTTATTTTTTCTTTTTCAAATCAAAGGCTAGAAATTAAACTTGGGGCCAAAGCTTAAAATTGAAGGTGTTGATCTGTGAAAAATACTTTGAATGCATCATGACTTTCACCCTACTATTGTTGCCCATCTCCTCAACACCTCCGTGCCACTCTGCTCTAATCTTATATTCTGATTTTCTTGGGAGAAGAAGAAGAACTCAGCTGGTCCAATGCTCAAGAGTTGACTTTACCCACTAGCTCAAGTTTTGGAAGCATTAGTGTAACACCCTAATATTCAAATCCTTATGCTCGAGTCATAAGTCAATGATAATAAGGTGGTACAACTCTCAAGGTAGATTTATAATACATATATATATATATAAGTTGAAAGAAAGTAGTAAACGAGAAGCCTAAAAAGAGTAAAATAAAATCGTGAATCATAACACTCACGTATTGATAAAATAGAAGATAAAGCGCGATTCAGAAACAATATAGAGATAAATCAGTAGAGAAGGATAAGATAAAGACATGATATAAATATGTAACATAAGTAAATATCCACTAGTCGCAACCTGCGAAATTTAGGCTAGCTAGGGTACAGAATAAAATCAGTTTGACAACAATATCTCCTATCTCTCCCAAAAGATACATAAAGGCCTCTATAGGCAAGTTTTTAAAGGCATAAATACATAATATAAGTTTTTCAAAATAAGAACAAAGAGATTCTAAACAAAAGTAAATCAAAATACAATGATCTTTGCCATCTCTCAGATGAATTACAACTCACTGCTGAGCATCTGGACCTGCATCTGAAAAATAAGAGATATATACTGAACGAGAACCCCCGACCCATGGGTTTCCATTACGATAAAGTGCCAAATAAATACTGCATAAGGCAACACGAACTCACTAAGCAATCTTAAGATTCTTATCTCGTCATGATCCATCCTAGGTTGTCTTTAATCCAAAATTAGGCAAATAACATAAGGAGATTCTAAGTCTAAGTCAACAATCCTCAGCCTTTCTCAATTCTCCAACAAAACAGAATCATAATCAGAAATCAGTACCATCCCTCAGCATCAACCAATGCCGGCATGACGGACCTCTCAGTTGTACAAACACAAATAATACAGACAAATAATACACAAGGAGGTACAAGTAAAGCAAGTAGCATATAATCAAGTAACATAGCATGTACAACTAGGCAACCCAAAACAAGTAAGCAATCCTGAACAAGTCAAACATATCCAAATGATGTATGCCTGCTGTTCATACCCTGGGTCGAGTTATCCGACCTGGGATGATTAGTGACAAAGCGACCGACCTCTTCAGTTCAGGCTACCCGACCTCTTCTCAAAGAGGTCAGCCAAATCGACAGGAAAGCCCAATAAAGGGCCCAAATAGAGGAACACGACCCAAATCCAAAGGCAATCCAAGCTTATAGAGATAAAGGTGGTTCCCTTGAAGATAAGCTGACTTCACTCGAAATAAGATAAGATAAGATAAGATAACTAACTTATCTTATCAGAAAGGTCAGCCCACACTACTATAAATACACTGGAGCATCCAGGTATAACTCATACTCTGATTCTACAATAAACCTGCTTAATACCCGGGCTAACTTAAGTATCGGAGTCTCTTGCAGGTACCCCCACCCTCTGGTGACCAAGGATCAGAAGTGCAGCCAGTCCAACAAGTCGGACACAACAGCTCCGGCCGCCACCAGCCAGCTGGACACATCATTTCCGACCAGTATAGAAGATCTCGTCCGAGATCGACCTCTAGTTTCAGGTAACCCTCGGAACATTGGCGCCGTTGCCGGGGAACCTAGAAGTCATCCCAACACCATGGTGGACAGCCATGACAACGACCACGATTCAGATCTGGAAAATAGAATACCGCACAAGAACACGGACGCTACGCTAAAGGATACTCCGGAATCCAACGGGGACAAAAACTCATCAAATCCGGAGGTAATAGCAGCACTTCAAGACAGCTTAAAGCAACTTGAAAAAGAAACCCAACAACAACGAGAGGTCGGGAAGGATCTACAAAGAGAGGTACGGCGGCGTCGAGAATTGGAAGATAAACTAATGCAATTAGAAGCCGATCTCAAATCCAAAGCTCCTCGGACTACTCCTGAGGAAAATTCGCGCAAAGAACAAGATCTATTCACCAAGGAAATCATGAAAACCAAAATTCCAAAAGACTTCAAAATCTCGGATATAATTTTATATGATGGCACCACAGATCCCAACCATCATCTCAGCAATTTCAGAAGTAGAATGTACCTCACCGACGCCTCGGACGCCATTCGTTGCAAAGCTTTTCCAACAACTCTCACGAAGACAACAATCAGATGGTTCGACAACCTACCTCCAAAGTCCATCTCAAACATTGATCACCTGGCCAAAAAAGTCCTAGCCAGATTCTCCATCCAAAAAGATAAGACCAAGCACGCCCCCAGTTTACTAGGGATCAAGCAAGGAGATCGGGAGAGCCTCCGCAACTACATGAAACGATTCAACAAAACATGCATGGACATACAAAGCTTGCCAACAGAGGCCGCCATCATGGGACTCATCAATGGCCTACGAGAAGGACCTTTTAGCCAGTCCATATCAAAGAAGTACCCTACCTCCTTAGACGAAGTGCAGGAGCGAGCAGAAAAATACATCAACATGGAAGAAAACACTCGGTTTTGAGAAACCTCAAAATCCGGGGTCCCCTACCGAGATAAAGACAAGGAATCCAAAAGGAAAGAAGATCGACAAGGAGAGAAAATAAAAAAATACCATAATTACACTCCTCTCAAGGCATCCCTAGTCGACGTATACAAAGAAGTCTACCATACGGAGAAAATACCCCCAGCACGGCCACTCAAAGGCAAAAGAGGAGGAGGAAACCGGAACGAATATTGCGAATATCATCGAGTGCGAGGGCACTCCACCAACGAGTGCTTCGATATAAAGAACTTCATAGAAAAATTGGTGAGGGAAGGAAAACTAGATCGGTTTCTAGCCACCCGAGATGACGACCAAAGAAAGAGACGAAGGGACGAAGATATCGGACGAACCGCGCGATCACCTCGTACACCGGAAAGACACGTCCATATGATACAAGGCGGATTCGCAGGGGGAGGAATCTCAAAATCATCCCACAAAAGATATCTCAAAGAAGTATATCATGTCGAGAAAAAGGAAGAAGCACCCAACATCCCTGCAATCACATTCACTAAAGAGGACGCATCCGGTATCATCTCGGGACACGACGACCCCATGGTCATCACCATCATACTAGCAAACGCCAATCTGCACCGCACATTAGTAGACCAAGGGAGCTCCGCCGACATCCTATTCAAAACTGCCTTCGACAAGCTCGGCCTAGAAAACAAGGAGCTTAAGGCACACCCGAACAGTCTATTCGGACTGGGAGATACCCCGGTACAACCACTAGGATACGTATCACTACATACAACCTTTGGAAAAGGGAATCAATCCAGGGCGCTCAAAATAGACTACATTGTGGTCGACGTGAGTTCAGCCTACAATTCTCTAATAGGTCGGACAACACTAAATCAACTCGGTGCAATAGTCTCAACTCCACATCTATGCATGAAATTCCCAACTACAGAGGGGATAGCCACAATAAAAGCAGATCAAAAGATTGCACGCCGCTGTTATAACGAAAGTCTAAACCTCAGAGGCAGAGGAGAAGAGTTTCACACAATTGAGCTTGGCGGAGTTCAGAGACGAGAAGAAGTCCGTCTGCAGCCAGAAGGTGAGATAGAGAAGGTTCATATCAGAGACACCTCGGACAAAACGACTAATATCGGCACGATCCTGAGAGGAGACTCAAAAGAATTACTAGTACAATTCTTACGAGATAATGTCGATCTCTTCGCATGGAAAGCCGCAGACATGCCAGGCATAGACCCCAAGCTAATGTGCCACAAGTTGGCGGTCTATCCAGGATCTCGGCCGGTACAGCAAAGACGAAGAAAACTTGGGCCAGAGCGATCCCAAGTTGTGGAAGAACAGGTACAAGCATTACTAGAGGCAGGATTCATAAAAGAGGTCAAGTACCCACTATGGCTAGCCAACGTCGTCTTGGGGAGAAAATCAAATGGGAAGTGGCGAATGTGCACCGATTACACCGATCTCAACAAATCCTGCCCAAAAGATCATTTTCCACTCCCAAGTATTGACGCTCTGGTCGATGCTTCCTCCGAATATAGATACCTCTCGTTTATGGACGCATACTCGGGATACAACCAAATCCCCATGTATCTACCAGATCAAGAAAAGACCTCGTTTTTAATGCCAAAAGCAAACTACTGCTACATTGTGATGCCTTTCGGTCTCAAGAATGCGGGAGCTACTTATCAAAGGCTAATGAATAAAGTCTTCTCAGATCACATCAGGAAAATTATGGAAGTCTATGTGGACGACATGTTGATAAAGACACAAAGTGAAGAGGCATTATTATCCGACCTGGCTCAAGTGTTTGACACTATAAGGAAGCATGACATGCGACTCAATCCCGCAAAATGCACCTTTGCAGTAGAAGCGGGCAAATTTTTAGGTTTCATGCTCACACAAAGAGGAATTGAAGCAAATTCGAATAAATGTCAAGCCATACTCAACATGAAAAGCCCAACCTGTGTCAAAGAAGTACAGCAACTCAACGGGAGATTGGCCGCCCTATCCAGGTTCTTAGCAGGATCAGCGATAAGATCTCTCCCCTTCTATGCTACTTTAAGGAAGGGAAAGCAGTTCGAATGGACAAGAGAATGTGAACAAGCCTTCCAAGACTTCAAGGATTTCTTGGGACGGCCACCTATCCTATCTCAGCCATGAAAAGGAGAACCGCTCATATTATATCTCGCAGTAGAAAGCCGGGCAATAGCCTCAGCACTAGTCAGAGAAGACGAAAGTGGGCAACAACCCGTCTACTTCATTGGTAAAGTGCTACAGGGATCTGAGTTGAACTACCAGAAAATAGAAAAGTTTGCCTATACTCTCGTTCTAACATCTCGACGACTTCGCCCATATATCCAGGCTCACACCATTAAGGTTCAAACTAACCAGCCCATAAAAGGAATATTGCAGAAAACAGATTTAGCAGGTAGAATTTTACAATGGACAGTCGAGTTATCCGAGTTGACCTTCAATATGAAGCTCGGACGGCCATCAAATCATAGTATCTGGCCGACTTCATCGCAGAATTCACAGATGCCCCGGAAATCCCCACAGAATGGAATCTCTATGTGGACGGTTCTTCAAATAAGACTGGAAGCAGCGCAGGTGTGATAATAGAAAGCAACCAAGGAACCCAAGTTGAGCTCTCCCTTAAATTCGGGTTCCCGGCCTCAAACAATCAGGCGGAATATGAAGCGTTATTGGCTGGTTTGAAGATGGCTAAAGAGGTTGAAGCTCAAAAACTCAACATTTACAGCGATTCACAAGTAGTCACCTCACAGATAACAGGGAGCTACCAAGCCAAAGATCCCACCATGAAAAACTTTTTGGATAAAACCAAGGAACAACTCGGACATCTCGGGGAATATAAGGTCCGCCACATACCCCGCGAACAAAATGTCCGAGCTGACACACTCTCGAAACTAGCCAGCACCAAACCAGGGGCAACAATAGAAGCCTCATCCAGGAAATGCTACAGAACCCGTCAATCTTGGAAGAGGAAAAAGTCCTAGCCGTAACAAGTCAGGACCAAGGATGGATGACCCCCATAATTAACTACCTCAAAACAGAAACACTCCCCACAGAAGAAAAGGAGGCAAAGAGGTTAAAAAGGGAGGCACAGTACTACACTATCATAAACAACATCCTGTACAAAAGAGGGATCTCAATACCATTACTAAAATGTGTGCCGACCAACAACACAAAGGAAGTGCTAGAAGAAGTACACGGCGGCATTTGTGGCAATCATCTCGGAGCACGAGCTCTCGCAAAAAAAGTACTCCTGGCGGGATTTTATTGGCCAACTCTACAGAAAAAAGCTACAGAATTTGTAAAGACATGTTCACCATGTCAGAAACATGCAACTTTCACGTCGCCCCACCAGAAGAGCTCATCAGTGTAACTTCGCCTTGGCCGTTTGCAAAATGGGGACTTGATCTTCTCGGACCCTTCCCCCAGGGATCAGGACAAGTTAAATTCCTCATAGTAGGGGTAGACTATTTCACAAAGTGGATCGAGGCAGAGCCCCTAGCCAACGCCACTGCTCAAAGAAGCTAGAAATTCCTATATAGAAACATTGTCACAAGGTTCGGGGTTCCACACTCCATCACCACAGACAATGGCACTCAATTCATAGATGCAGGCTTCAGAAAATTAGTAGCCGACTTAAACATAAAGCACCAGTACACCTCCGTGGAACATCCGCAAGCCAATGGACAGGCTGAAGCTGCCAACAAAGTCATATTGGCCGGGTTAAAACGGAGATTACAAGACGCAAAGGGAGCTTGGGCAGAAGAGCTTCCACAAGTTCTATGGGCATATCGACGACGCCACACTCCACCACAAAGGAATCCCCCTTTCGGTTAGCATACGGAATAGAGGCAATGATCCCAGTAGAGATTGAGAAAGGATCGCCTAGAGTGGTTCATTACAATGAGGGAGCAAATTCCCAACTTCAGAGGGAAGAGCTCAACCTACTACCTGAAATCCAAGAAAGAGCTCGGATCAGGGAAGAAGTACTAAAACGTCAAATGGCTTCCAGATACAATCGAAGGGTAGTGCCGAGAAGTTTCGCAGAGAATGATCTTATCCTAATCCGAAACGATATTGGAACAACTCGACCAGGAGAAGGAAAGTTGGCAGCAAACTGGAAAGGACCTTACCAAGTTGTAGAAGTACTTGGGAAGGGCTACTACAGACTGTCTGATGAGTATTTTGGTGAAAAATAAATTTCTCCCAAAACACACAAATCTAACCGGCAAGTGTACCGGGTCGTATCAAGTAATAAAAACTCACGGGAGTGAGGTCGATCCCACAGGGATTGAAGGATTGAGCAATTTTAGCTTAGTGGTTAATTTAGTCAAGCGAATCAAGATTTGGTTGAATGTTTTGTGATTTGCAGAAATTAAATTGCATGTAAGTAAAGAGAACAGGGAATTAAAATGCTGAATCTTAAAGAACAAGAAATTAAATAGCAGAAACTTAGAATACAAGAAATGTAAATTGCGGAATCTTAAAGTGCAAGAAATGTAAACGGCTGGAATTGTAAAGGGAATTGGGGATTGGATTTGCAGAATTTAAACAAGGAAAAGTAAATTGCATCAAGTAGAGAAGTAGAAGAGGTGTGGGATCAAATTGGATCTCAGAGCAGAAAAGTAAATGAACATGGAAAACAGTAACAGAGAATGTAAAATTGGGAAATTAGATCTCAGGACCCAGAGACTAGAAAACCAAGTCTAGATCTCAATGCCTTCCTAGATCCAACAAGAAATTGTAATTGAAATTCAAAGAAAGTGGATGGAGAGCAATTAACAGAAATTGAAATTCAATCAAGCAGTAAATAAAGCAGTGAGATCCAAGGTTGAGATTGAAACAGAATTTCTTCAATTCTCCAACCCAAAATCCAAGACAATTGTAATTGAAATTGAAAGCAATAAAACTGAGAGGAAGAGAAGTGAATTCTCCTTCCCCAAGACAAAGAAATTAAAGATCACTCAATATCAAAAGCTCTCCGAAAACTATTATGAAAATTCCAAAAGAAAGCTCTCCGAAGAACTTGAATTCTATCTTATTTATACACTTTCTTCAAATGATCTTCAAGCCTTGAGTTGGGCCTTTGCTCTTGGTGGAATTGGGTTGAAAGAGGCCTTGGTTGATTGCTCTTGAAGTTTGGAGAAGAACCAAAGTGAACCAATTGAACCGGGTTTGAGTTTTGCAAAAGTTGGACCAAAAGTTTGAGCAAAAGTTAGGGGGCTAACTTTTGCCCAAACTTTTCATATCAGCAGCTATACCCATCTGATACCAACGTTGGTGCCAAAGTTAGGGGTCTAACTTTGGCCCTAACGTTGGCCTTACCTTGTGCACTTGTGGCGCCAACGTTAGCCACCAAGTTAGGGGGCTAACGTTGGCGCAAACTTTTGCTCCTCCCCTTGTGATTTTCATGTGCCAACGTTAGCCACCAAGTTAGGGGGCTAACGTTGGCGCAAACTTTTGGTGCCCAGGGAGGTTTTCTTCATGCCAACGTTAGCCTCAAAGTTAGGGGGCTAACGTTGGCGCAAACTTTTGGTGCCCAGGGAGGTTTTCTTCATGCCAACGTTAGCCTCAAAGTTAGGGGGCTAACGTTGGCGCAAACTTTTGGTGCCCAGGGAGAATTTTCATGTGCCAACGTTAGCCTCAAAGTTAGGGGTCTAACTTTGGGGCTAACTTTTCACCCAAAAGTTTGTGTAAAAGTTTGAGGCTAACTTTAGGTCCAGCTTTTTGCTTCCTGGTTCAATTTCACTTATTCCATTGTCTTCTCTTTACTCCTAGCTATTCCTTCTTGCTTCAACCTTTCTCCAAGCTTTCTTCACCTATCATTAATCAACCAAACACATCAAAGCTATGCTTAAAATCATGAGATATTCATTCTTTCATAATATGTAACAATTATAGTATAAAACCTCATGAAGTAGCATGAATTCATACATGGTTGATTAAATCAAAGGAAACATGAAAATCTACCTAATTGGCTTACTTGTAGCTCAAGAAAGTGCATAATTCTAATGAAAACAAAAGAAAAAGACTAGTTAAAATAGGCTAAGATGACTTGTCATCACAACACCAAACTTAAAGCTTGCTTGTCCCCAAGCAAGAAAAGATTTATTGAGAAGAAAGAATGAAATGGAAGAGGATGTTCATGCTAGCAGAGTATTATTGATAGTTCATGGGGTTTTGTGTGGATATGTAAATACTCACTTCTTACTGACTCCTAGGCCTAGAAAGTCTCCTTCAAGCTTCAAGTAACATACTGCTATGACCTCTCATTATTCCTTTATCCTTGTCTATTACTTTGTTTATAAGCTTTATTTGAGTGTCATGTGTAGCAAGTTCATTTTCTTTTCTTTATACTTGACACATTATTCACCATAGACACTTGGCTCACATTCCTTCTTAAAACATTGATGCCCAGCACCTCTTTGGGTTACTAAATGCCTTGTAGTTAGGTTGCTCTTGATAGTGGACTTTCAGCTGATGATCCCGGATTAGTTAACCCAAGTCACCGAGTGTTGATGCACTCCTAAGAGCTTACTAATCCAAGCAGATCCTAGTACAAAGACACCACATGCATATATTTTAAAGTTCAAGCTATTGGTGTCCAGCTTTGTTTCTTTTTGTTTCCTTTTGTTCTGCCACTTTTTGGCTATCTCTTTTCTTTCCTTCTTTTTGTTTTTCTTTCTAACCAAGGAATTTTTTTATTTAATTGAGATTCATAGACAGTAGGCCACTCTTTACTTAGAATGAGATATCCTAGCTCTTTATTCACTAAAAGTGAGTTATTATACAACCACACACATACCACCACTTACTTTTATTTTACTTCTATCTAACAGAGATCATCTTGCTTCACATTCAAACTTTTCTTTTATTGAACTTAAAGATGCAGGGGACAACACATGCTTCTTGTCAAGTGAAAGTAAACACACAAGCACACACAAAAACTAGCCTACTTATTTTAAAAGAAACAAACATAATGCAAAGACTTTTAATTAAAAGAACTACTTAAAGATGCAAAGACACTTAGAACAGATAGAATGCATGTTTTTTTTTTTCTTTGTAGTGATGAACAAGGAGCAAGTCCACCTTTCATTTGTCATGCCTTTTCTTTCTCCTTTCATACACTTGGCTGCTAGTGTTCCCACCATCCGTGTTTGGTGCCTGTTGACCTCGCCAAAAGCCAGCCTTATTCATAGCCTCCTCCACTCTATCTTCAAGTCTCATAGCATTGCTTACCTCTACCTCACTTCTCTTTTTGAAGAATTCATCAAAAGTTGGGAAAGCCGGATCCATGTTGTGCAAATGTTCTCTAATATAGTTCAGTTTGATTTGGCTATTGATGTTGTAATCGGCTTGTACTTCATACCTTGCATCTTGGAGTGTTGTGAACTCTTTGAGAGCCCTCAAATTTTCAGCTTGCATTTGTTCCAACTTTCCAAAAGATTCATGAGATTGAAAAGCATGTTCTTCTTGCATCACAAGGAATCTTGACTCAAATTCACTTTGTTTGTTCATTATTCTTAGCTCCCTTTCTTCTTGTGATTGTTGGTTTTTCATGTACAGAGAATGGTATTCCTCTTGCCTTTCTTGGATTCTCGTGTACTGTTGTGACAATCTTCCTATTGCTTCTTGCATTTAAGTCATATCCATATTGCCATGTGGGAAAAAGTGTGGCTGTTCCTCCTCCTCTTGTGGCTCTTCTTCTATGTGTGGCTCATCTTCTTCCATTGGTTCTTCTCTTTCCCTTCTTCCATGTGGTCTTCGGCCTTGATGTGCTTCAAGGGGCATCATCATTCGTTCAATGGTTATGGGCATGCCTTGGCTTAACCACATTGGATTCTCCTCTTCCATTGGAACTTTAGCCTTTGCACACAACCTCCAAATGGTACTCGGATAGTACAACTAAGATCCGGCCGAATTCTTTTCAGCCAGCTTTTGAATGTCTTTTGCAAGGATTTCATGAACTCTTATCTCTCCTCCCACAATGATGCAATGCAGCATCACGGCTCTCTCCCTGTTAACTTCTGAGGTGTTCACTGTGCCCAGAATTGATCTTTTCATTAACTCATACCATCCTTTTGCTTCCGGGGTGAGGTTACATCTCTTCAGGTACTTATATCTGTTCTTGTTATCTCCTTCCCACTCTGAGTTCTCCAAACAAATGTCTCTCGCAATCTCCTCATAATCCTAATCCTCATTCAATCTTTGTTGGTATCCCGGTTCACTAAAGCGGACTGACTTTAGTTTCAAGACTTTCTTGATTGCATCCGGGCTAAAGTCTACTTCCACCCCCCGCACATAGCTCTTGTACGTTGTGGGCTCACGCATGTCAAGCCTTGGGACATTTGCATAGAACTCTCTTATGATATTGGCATTGATTCGGATGGCTGGTGATGCAAGTTCCTCCCACCTCCTCTTCCGAATTTTGTCCTTCATTTCTTGACATCCATCATCCAGCAACAAGAATGGAATTTCAGGATAGATTCTTTTTTCGTTCATCCATTGAATTTGCATTTGATGAAACCAAGACTTGAATCTCCGTTGGTCATATTCATGTGTGTCTTCCTCCACTATGGGATCTTTCCCTTTTCTTCGTTTGGTTCTTGAGGAGGAGGCCATGGTCACTTGGTTGGTTGAGTCTTGTGAGGTTAGAAGGAGTGTGAAAAATGTTGGAGAGTTTGATGTGTGTTTGGAGCAAAAAGAAATTGAGATCGAACTTGCTATGACAAGAAATGATGAAGAGAAGTTTAAATGGTTGGAGTTTAAAGTAAGAGAAATGTTGCACAGAGCTTGTTATGTTGAGGAGTGATGAAGGGAGTGAAGTTTCCAAGGTTGGAGTGATTCGGTCATGTGCATGGCTTGAAGGTGGTATGCTTTTAAATGAGCAATGAAGGGCTGAGATGCAATTAGACTTATGGAGATCAAAGGTATGCATGTAAGGATGAATGAAGACAAAGTTTGCTCCTTCCCTTACCTTTGCCGTGATCATTCTCAAGGAGTGGCAGATTTCTTTTTCGAGGCATGTGATGGGATTTTGTCCACATGCTATGCTTTCCTTTGTCTTGTCTTTTTCTTTGAAGATTCTTTGACCTCCTAGTCACCACAACAAGACAACATACATTAGTTTTATCCAACCGTAGCAAGAGTGTTCTTTTTATTAATACTATGTGGACCATCGATTCTTATATCATTTGAACCGTGACACTCTCCTTTGAGGACACCAAACTTAATGTTTGGTCATATATAAAGAAAATGAGTATCTTCCTCCAATTAGTGAGATTCAAATGTTAAATGTTCATAAGAATTGTTTTCATCATACTTTCTTTTTCTCCCTTTTTTTTTTCATGAAGGATTAATTGTATCCCTAAATCGGTGCATCAAGGTTTGATGAACACCATACTTGTTTCTTGTCAAAGGGTACATCACAATTAATGCCTTCATTACCGGAAAAGAATTTTTCTATTTATAAGATTTTGGAAAACAATAATTGTATGATTATTGATGCATGAGTTTCTACTTTTCATGAAGCTATGTGGACACCAAACTTAGTGTTTGGCCATATGTTTTGTCAAGATACTCCAAACATGCAAAATGGAATTGTTTGTACCATTGGTTTAGTGTGCTTGAAGGCACACCAAACTTAGCATATGTTTCAAAATAGTGCATGCAGTCAATGGACATGTTCATGAAAAGAGAAAAGAATTCATGCTCAATTGATCATAACTTATTGAATTTAAAATGACATGAATGTTAAAGCATGGGTTGCCTCCCATGGAGCGCTCTTTTATTGTCATTAGCTTGACATTGAGGCTTTCTTTTATGGTGGTTGGTGCTTGTAGGGCCTCAATTTGTCTCCTCTGACCGTGATCCTCTTCTTTGTTCTCTGGTGTTCAATTTCAGCATGCTCTAATGAGAGTATGTTGCTGACAGTGTAGTAATCCTCGGTTTGTTGATTTGCCCCCAGCTGTTGATATATCAGTTGCACTTTGTCACCTTTGGAAAGCCCCTCTGTTGGAATCTTTCTATTCTTCCAACCCCTTTTTGCTTTGTTTCTGCGTTTCATCTTTCCTTTTGTTGATCTTTCTTTTCTGGCCGTAGGTTTTCCTTGGGGCCTCTCTTTTCAGTGGCTAATACTCTAATATCCTCTTGGGTTTCTTCATCAGTCTGCACAATCCTTAGCATTGGGATGTTGCTGTGACCTTCCTGGTCATTTTTCATATAGTCTTTCTTCTCCTTGCTAAATTGTGCTTCTGGTAATACTTTCAAAGTGACACTCTGGTCATGCATCCTGAGAGTTAATTCCCCTTCCTCTACGTCTATGATAGCTCTAGCAGTGGCCAAGAATGGCCTTCCCAGTATAACAGAGTCACCATCATCATCGTTTGATTCTAGAACCACAAAATCAGCAGGGTATATAAAACTGTCCACCTTGACCAAAAGATTTTCAATTACACCCCTGGGGTATACCATTAACTTGTCTACCAGCTCCAGAGACATTTGTACCGGTTTGACCTCCTCTATATGCAGCTTTTTTACCAAGGAAGATGGTATTAAGTTAATACTTGCTCCGAGATCGCACATTGCTTTAGTGATGGTCAATTCCCCAATGGTGCAAGGCAACAGGAAGCTCCCTGGGTCCTCAAGCTTGGGAGGAAGCCCCTTTTGAATCAAGGCCCTGCATTCCTCAGTAATCATTATGGTTTCTTTCTCATCCCAGCTTCTTTTCTTGTTGACAAGCTCTTTCAAGAATTTGGCATACAGAGGCATTTGCTCAAGTGCTTCAGCCAAGGGGATATTGATTTCCAGCTTCTTAAAAATCTCAAGGAATTTGTGAAAATGCTGGTCTTTAACCTCTTTGTTGAACCTCTGGGGATAAGGTAGTGGAGGTGTAATGCTCTTTCCTATTTGCTGCTGTCCCTGAGTCACTTTCTTTGAGCTATGTAGCTGGTTGTCCTTCTCTTTAAATTTCTCAGTGCTTTTGTTTGGCATCACAACTTGCTCCTTAACTCCATCTGCCTTTGTTTGCTTCTCATCCTCTGTTGGTTCTTTGACGCTCTCTGCTTGCTTCTGTGTAGTGTCATTGTTGCTTATCAATGTTCTCCCACTCCTTAATTGTATTGCCTTGCACTCCTCTTTGGGATTTGGGATTGTGTCACTGGGCAGTGAGTTTGAAGGTCTCTCAACAGATACTTGCTTGGAGAGTTGCCCAATCTGCCTCTCTAGGATCTTTAATGATGCTTCATGGTTTTTGTTTGTTATTTCCTGGTGTTTCATCATTTTCTCTATCAAGGTCTCTAAGTTGGTGAGTCTTTGAGGTTCAGGTGGTGCTTGTGGTGGGTTGGGAGATGTGGGTGTTGGATGATAGGCATTTTGGTTGGTGGGTTGGTTATTGGATTGGTACTGGTTGAGATTAGGGTAGTTGTTTTGAGGTTTTCTGTATGTGTTTTGGTTAGTCTGCTGATAGTTGTAGTTTTAGTTGTTTCTTGGGTTGTTTTGATTTGAATTCCTCTACCATGGGTGTTGGTTTTGGTTGTGAGTGTCTCCCCATCTGAGGTTGGGGTGATTTTTCCATGAGGGGTTGTAGGTATCACCATAGAATTCATTTGGATTTGAATGCATGTACTGGACTTGTTCCTGCTGTTGCTCCTCTTGGATTTCTTCATTTTGCCCCCATGTGGCTGATGGTTGGCTGGTGTTAACTGCTGCAACTTGGAGGCCATCAATCCTCTTGGTCATTTGCTCAAATTGTTGTTGAATTTGCTGCTGCATTAATTTGTTTTGAGCCAGGATTGAATCCACTCCTTCTAGCTCCATTACTCCTCTCCTTTGTGATGGTTGGCGGCTTCTTTGATGAGCAAAGAAATATTGGTTGTTGGCCACCATATCGATGAGTTCTTGAGCCTCCTCTGCAGTTTTCATGAGTTGCAAAGAACCTCCAGCTGAATGATCCAAAGCTTCCTGGGATTTCAGTGTTAAGCCTTCATAGAAGTTCTGCAGCTTCTCCCACTCATTAAACATGGCAGGGGGACATTTCCTGATTAGAGCCTTATACCTCTCCCATGCCTCATAGATGGGTTCAGCCTCCATTTGTGTAAATGTTTGTACCTCAGCCTTCAACCTTATAATCCTCTGAGGTGGGTAAAACTTGGCAAGAAACTTGGTTACCAAATCATCCCAGTTATTGATGCTGTCCCTTGGAAAAGATTCCAACCATTGAGTGGCCTTGTCCCTGAGAGAAAATGGGAATAGCATCAGTTTGTAACTGTCAGGAGGCACACCATTAGTTTTGATAGTGTTGCATATCCTCAAGAAAGTGGATAAGTGTTGGTGTGGGTCTTCAAGTGGTCCTCCACCAAAAGAGCAATTGTTCTGAACCAAAGTGATGAGTTGTGGCTTGAGTTCAAAATTGTTAGCATTGACGTTTGGAGCCAAGATGCTGCTCCCACAATGTCTAGGATTTGCAAAGGTATAGGAAGCCAAAACTCTCCTCTGGGGTGGGTTGTCATTGTTGTTGTCTGCTCCACCTGGTGGATTGGTTGAATGTTCCTCCATCTCTTGGAATTCTTCGTCTGATTCCTCTTCTCCAACAATATTTTTCCCTCTTTCAGCTCTTCTTAACCTCCTGAGAGTTCTTTCGTCTTGTTCATGAAAATTGGGTATGGTTCTTCTTGTACCTGACATACAAGCAGAGCATGAGAAATGCACAAAACCAGTGACACTTCAATCCACTTCTAGATTGAAGTGTTAGTTAGTTTAAGCAAAAAATCAAACAGTTAATGGGTTAATCAAAATTAAAGAAAAAGTTCTTGATCTAGATTACCACCTCACTTAATCATTGTCAATCTAATCAATCCCCGGCAACGGCGCCAAAAACTTGATGAGTATTTTGGTGAAAAATAAATTTCTCCCAAAACACACAAATCTAACCGGCAAGTGTACCGGGTCGTATCAAGTAATAAAAACTCACGAGAGTGAGGTCGATCCCACAGGGATTGAAGGATTGAGCAATTTTAGCTTAGTGGTTAATTTAGTCAAGCGAATCAAGATTTGGTTGAATGTTTTGTGATTTGCAGAAATTAAATTGCATGTAAGTAAAGAGAACAGGGAATTAAAATGCTGAATCTTAAAGAACAAGAAATTAAATAGCAGAAACTTAGAATGCAAGAAATGTAAATTGCGGAATCTTAAAGTGCAAGAAATGTAAACGGCTGGAATTGTAAAGGGAATTGGGGATTGGATTTGCAGAATTTAAACAAGGAAAAGTAAATTGCATCAAGCAGAGAAGTAGAAGAGGTGTGGGATCAAATTGGATCTCAGAGCAGAAAAGTAAATGAACATGGAAAACAGTAACAGAGAATGTAAAATTGGGAAATTAGATCTCAGGACCCAGAGACTAGAAAACCAAGTCTAGATCTCAATGCCTTCCTAGATCCAACAAGAAATTGTAATTGAAATTCAAAGAAAGTGGATGGAGAGCAATTAACAGAAATTGAAATTCAATCAAGCAGTAAATAAAGCAGTGAGATCCAAGGTTGAGATTGAAACAGAATTTCTTCAATTCTCCAATCCAAAATCCAAGACAATTGTAATTGAAATTGAAAGCAATAAAACTGAGAGGAAGAGAAGTGAATTCTCCTTCCCCAAGACAAAGAAATTAAAGATCACTCAATATCAAAAGCTCTCCGAAAACTATTATGAAAATTCCAAAAGAAAGCTCTCCGAAGAACTTGAATTCTATCTTATTTATACACTTTCTTCAAATGATCTTCAAGCCTTGAGTTGGGCCTTTGCTCTTGGTGGAATTGGGTTGAAAGAGGCCTTGGTTGATTGCTCTTGAAGTTTGGAGAAGAACCAAAGTGAACCAATTGAACCGGGTTTGAGTTTTGCAAAAGTTGGACCAAAAGTTTGAGCAAAAGTTAGGGGGCTAACTTTTGCCCAAACTTTTCATATCAGCAGCTATACCCATCTGATACCAACGTTGGTGCCAAAGTTAGGGGTCTAACTTTGGCCCTAATGTTGGCCTTACCTTGTGCACTTGTGGCGCCAACGTTAGCCACCAAGTTAGGGGGCTAACGTTGGCGCAAACTTTTGCTCCTCCCCTTGTGATTTTCATGTGCCAACGTTAGCCACCAAGTTAGGGGGCTAACGTTGGCGCAAACTTTTGCTCCTCCCCTTGTGATTTTCATGTGCCAACGTTAGCCACCAAGTTAGGGGGCTAACATTGGCGCAAACTTTTGGTGCCAAGGGAGGTTTTCTTCATGCCAACGTTAGCCTCAAAGTTAGGGGGCTAACGTTGGCGCAAACTTTTGGTGCCCAGGGAGGTTTTCTTCATGCCAACGTTAGCCTCAAAGTTAGGGGGCTAACGTTGGCGCAAACTTTTGGTGCCCAGGGAGACTTTTCATGTGCCAACGTTAGCCTCAAAGTTAGGGGTCTAACTTTGGGGCTAACTTTTCACCCAAAAGTTTGTATAAAAGTTTGAGGCTAACTTTAGGTCCAGCTTTTTGCTTCCTGGTTCAATTTCACTTATTCCATTGTCTTCTCTTTACTCCTAGCTATTCCTTCTTGCTTCAACCTTTCTCCAAGCTTTCTTCACCTATCATTAATCAACCAAACACATCAAAGCTATGCTTAAAATCATGAGATATTCATTCTTTCATAATATGTAACAATTATAGTATAAAACCTCATGAAGTAGCATGAATTCATACATGGTTGATTAAATCAAAGGAAACATGAAAATCTACCTAATTGGCTTGCTTGTAGCTCAAGAAAGTGCATAATTCTAATGAAAACAAAAGAAAAAGACTAGTTAAAATAGGCTAAGATGACTTGTCATCACTGTCCGAACTCGATGGATGAGAGCTTCCCAGATCCTGGCACGCCTCTAACCTAAGAAGGTACTACAGCTAGAAAAAGTAAAGATCTCACTATTGGATGCACTCTTTTTCCTGAAAAGGTTTTTTAATGAAGCACCAAGTTGAGACTCAGACACTATCTGACTTAAAGGGATGAATTTCCACATGTATATATTTGCACTTTTCTTTGAATAAAATATATTTTAGATATTCTACAAGTCTTCAAGACGCATTAATCTGAAGCAGTCATCGTCCGATTAAAAAGCAACAGATCAGCATAAAGTGAAAAATAATTTCACTGCGCGATCACGATAAAGACAATCGTCCGATAAAGGTGAAAACGCGATTCACCTAAAAGACGATCTAAAGATAGCAACCACCTTCTACAAATTGGCAAAGATGAACACAAAATAATGTAAGAAGTTATCGAAAGTGATCCGGAAAAAGAACCTGACGAGGTCTTATGGATTGCTAAATAATAACTTAAAGACTGGCCGACGTTAAGAAGTCGGACCAAGTCAACCCAAGTTATAAGTAAACCCTGGAAAGAGGTCTGGCCAACCCTATTAAAGAGGATTACTTTAACTTAGAAGGACCCGACATGACAAGTTAGCCCAAAATGAAAAGTTATAAAAAGTAGTCCCTGAAAGAGACCTGACAAAGGTCCAAAAGGAGGACTACAAAAATAACTTAGAAAGAGGACGACGCAAAGAAGTCGACCTCCTACAAACAAGTTATAAACGTAGTCCCTAAAAGAGATCTGACAAAGATCCAAGAAAGAGGACTACAAAAATAACTTCGAAGAGATCGACATATCGAAGTCAGTCTCTGGTGCACGAATTGTGATTCACACTTTTCACAACGCGTACCACTAACCAGCAAGTGCACTGGGTCGTCCAAGTAATACCTTACGTGAGTAAGGGTCGAATCCCACAGAGATTGTTGGTTTGAAGCAATCTATGGTTATCTTGTAAATCTTAGTCAGGAAGTCAATTATGTTTATCAGTTGAATTATGAATAACCAAGAGAGCATAAATTAAAGGTTACTTGTTGTGCAGTAATGGAGAATATGTTGGAGTTTTGGAGATGCTTTGTCTTCTGAATCTCTGCTTTCCTCTGTCTTCTGATTCACGCACGCACGTCCTCCTATGGCAAGCTGTGTGTTGGTGGATCACCGTTGTCAATGGCTACCTTCCATCCTTCCAGTGAAAACTACGCTCACGTGCTCTGTCACAGCACGACTAATCACCGGTTGGTTCTCGATCCGGTTGGAATAGGATTTACTATCCTTTTGCATCTGTCACTAACGCCCAGCCTTCAGGAGTTTGAAGCTCGTCATAGTCATTCAATCCTTGAATCCTACTCGGAATACCACAGACAAGGTTTAGACTTTCCGGATTCTCATGAATGCTGCCATCAGTTCTAGCTTATACCACGGAGATTCTGATTAAAGAATCTAAGAGATACTCATTCAATCGGATATAGAACGGAGGTGGTTGTCAGGCACACGTTCATGGTTTGAGGAAGGTGATGAATGTCACAGATCATCACCTTCGTCACAGTTAAGCGCGAATGAACATCTTAGATAGGAACAAGCGTGTTTGAATGGAAAACAGAAATACTTGCATTAATTCATCGAGACACAGCAGAGCTCCTCACCCCCAACAATGGGGTTTAGAGACTCATGCCGTCAGAGAATACAAAGTTTAGATCTGAAATATCATGAGATACAAGATAAGTCTCTAAAGGTTGTTTAAATACTAAACTAGTAGCCTAGGTTTACAAAAATTGGATAAACTATGATGGATGATGCAGAGATCCACTTCTGGGGCCCACTTGGTGTGTGCTGGGGCTGAGACTTAAGCAATTCACGTGCAGAGGCCATTTGTGGAGTTGAACGCCAGTTTTTATGCCAGTTTGGGCGTTCAACTCCAGCTTTTGATCCTTTTCTGGCGCTGGACGCCAGAATTGGGCAGAGGACTGGCGTTGAACGCCAGTTTACGTCGTCTATTCTTGTGCAAAGTATGGACTATTATATATTGCTGAAAATCCCTGGATGTCTACTTTCCAACGCAATTGGAAGCACGCCATTTCGAGTTCTGTAGCTCCAGAAAATCCACTTTGAGTGCAGGGAGGTCAGAATCCAACAGCATCAGCAGTCCTTTTTCAGCCTGAATCAGATTTTTGCTCAGCTCCTTCAATTTCAGCCAGAAAAATACCTGAAATTACAGAAAAACACACAACTCATAGTAAAGTCCAGAAATATGAATTTTTCCTAAAAACTAATAGAAATAGACTAAAAACCAACTAAAACATACTCAAAACTATATGAAATTATCCCCAAAAAGCGTATAAAATATCCGCTCATCACAACACCAAACTTAAACTGTTGCTTGTCCTCAAGCAACTAGACAAATAAAATAGAAGACTAATAGGTTGAGAAGCAATAATATCTCAGAGTTTTTGATTGAAGCTCAGATCCTAATTAGATGAGCGGGACTAGTAGCTTTTTGCTTCTGAACAGTTTTGGCATCTCACTTTATCCATTGAAGCTCAGAGTGATTGGCATCTATAGGAACTCAGAATTCAGATAGTGTTATTGATTCTCTTAGTTCAGTATGATGATTCTTGAACACAGCTTCTTTATGAGTCTTGGCCGTGGCCCTAAGCACTTTGTTTTCCAGTATTACCACCGGATACATAAATGCCACAGACACATAATTGGGTGAACCTTTTCAGATTGTGACTCAGCTTTGCTAAAGTCCCCAATTAGAGGTGTCCAGAGTTCTTAAGCACACTCTTCTTTTTGCTTTGGACCTTGACTTTAACCGCTCAGTCTCAAGTTTTCACTTGACACCTGCACGCCACAAGCACATGGTTAGGGACAGCTTGGTTTAGCCGCTTAGACCAGGATTTTATTCCTTTAGGCCCTCCTATCCACTGATGCTCAAAGCCTTGGGATCCTTTTTATTTGCCCTTGCCTTTTGGTTTTAAGGGTTATTGGCTGTTTGCTCTTGCCTCTTGGTTTTAAGAGCTTTTGGCTTTTTCTGCTTGCTTTTTCTTTCTATATTTTTTTTTTCTGCAAGCTTTGTTCTTTGCTGCTTTTTCTTGCTTCAAGAATCATTTTTATGATTTTTCGGATTATCAATAACATGTCTCATGTTCATCATTCTTTCAAGAGCCAACATATTTAACAGTCTTAAACAACAAATTCAAAAGACATATACACTGTTCAAGCATTCATTCAGAAGACAGAAAGCATTGCCACCACATGTTACTAATTAGAATTTTTCTTATTAAAAACTCGAAATTTTATTACCTCTTATTCAAAAGATCTACTATTTTATTCATGTTTGCTGATGATGAGAAAAATAGACTATAACTTAGTTGGGGATAAAATCAAACTAGACGCTAATTACTACTAATGATCATGTAATGAAGACACAAACATAGATAAGCACTTAACATAGAGAAAACGAAAAACAGAGAAAGTAAGAACAAGGAACGAGTCCACCTTAGTGATGATGGCATTTCCTTCTTGAGGCACCAATGATGTTCTTGAGCTCTTTTATGTCTCTTCCTTGCCTTTGTGGCTTGATTCCTAGTGATTTTTGGTATTTCTATCATCAGTTGCTTCCAATAATTATGTGGAGGGAAGTGCATCCCCTGAGGTATCTCTTGATTTGCAGCCACATGTTCTACCACTGAGCTATATATCCTTCACATAATTGTGATGTCCACACCAAACTTAGAATGTTGCTCGCCCTCGAGCAAAAGAAGAGGGAATAGATGAAGAAGAAGATGTGGAAATAAAAAAAACTAGGATTATGAGGAGGGAAGGTGGGGATCCTGTGAGGTCCACAGATCTTGAGGTGTCAAGGCATTTACATCCCTGCACCAATTTGGGCATGCAAAATGCCCTTGCACACAACTCTGGGCGTTCAGCGCCAGGTTGGTGCCCATTTTGGGCGTTCAACGCCCCTTTGCTGCCATTTCTGGCGTTGAACGCCAGAACCATGCTTATTCTGGGTGTTCAGCGCCAGGATGCTCCCATTCTGGGCGTTCAGCGCCAGAACTATGCTCTGTTCTGGTGTTTGAACGCCAGACAGATGCTCCTCCAGGGTGTGATTTTTTTCTTCTGCTGTTTTTTATTCCGTTTTTGATTTTTTTTTTTTGTTTATTTTGTGACTCCACATGATCATGAACCTAAGAAAACATGAAAAACAAAAAAAAAAAAAGAATTAGATAAACATTGGGTTGCCTCCCAACAAGCGCTTCTTTAATGTCCTTAGCTGGACCTTGCTGAGCTTTTAATCTAGCTTCAGCCTTGAGCATTCTTGCTCAATGTTGCCTTCTAGATAATGCTTGATTCTCTGTCCATTGACAATGAACTTCTTATCAGAATCAATATCTTGAAGCTCCACGTAACCATATGGTGATACACTTGTAATCACGTATGGTCCCCTCCACCGGGATTTCAGTTTCCCGGGGAATAGCCTGAGTCTAGAGTTAAACAACAGAACCTTCTGTCCTGGTTCAAAGATTCTAGATGACAGCTTTCTGTCATGCCACTTTTTTTATTTTTCTTTATATAGCTTGGCATTTTCGAAAGCTGTGAATCTGAACTCCTCTAGCTCATTTAGCTGGAGCAATCTTTTTTCTCCTGCTGATTTGGCATCAAAGTTTAGGAATCTGGTTGCCCAGTAGGCCTTATATTCCAGTTCCACGGGCAGGTGACATGCCTTACCATACACCAGTTGGTATGGAGAGGTCCCTATAGGGGTCTTGAATGCTGTTCTGTAAGCCCACAGAGCATCATCCAAGCTCCTTGCCCAATCCTTTCTACGGGTATTTACTGTCCGTTCCAGGATTCTCTTTAATTCTCTGTTAGAGACTTCAGCCTGCCCATTGGTTTGTGGATGATATGGAGTGGCCACCTTGTGGCGAATTCCATACCGAACCATGGCAGAGTAAAGCTGTTTATTGCAGAAGTGAGTGCCCCCATCACTGATTAGTACTCTAGGGACACCAAACCTGCTAAAAATATGTTTCTGGAGGAACTTCAGCACTGTTTTAGTATCATTGGTGGGTGTGGCAATAGCCTCAACCCATTTTGATACATAGTCAACTGCCACCAGAATATAAGTGTTTGAGTATGATGATGGGAAAGGTCCCATGAAGTCAATTCCCCATACGTCAAACAACTCAATTTCCAAGATTCCTTGTTGAGGCATGGCGTAGCCATGAGGCAGATTACCAGCTCTTTGGCAACTGTCACAATTACGTACAAACTCTCGGGAATCTTTATAGAGTGTGGGCCAATAGAAGCCACATTGGAGGACCTTGGTGGCTGTTCGCTCACCTCCGAAATGGCCTCCATATTGAGATCCGTGGCAATTCCACAGGATCCTCTGTGCTTCTTCTCTAGGCACACACCTACGGATAATTCCGTCTGCACATCTCTTAAAGAGATAAGGTTCATCCCACAAGTAGTACTTTGCATCAGTAATTAATTTCTTCTTTTGTATCCTGTTGTACTCCTTGGGTATGAACCTTGCAGCTTTATAGTTTGCAATATCGGCAAACCATGGTGCTTCCTGAATGGCGAATAAATGCTCATCAGGAAACGTCTCAGAGATCTCAAGAGAAGGGAGGGGCGTCCCTTCCACTGGCTCTATCCGGGACAGATGATCAACCACTTGGTTCTCTGTCCCTTTTCTGTCTCTTATTTCTATATCAAACTCTTGCAGAAGCAATACCCATCTGATGAGCCTGGGTTTTGAATCCTGCTTTGTGAGTAGATACCTAAGAGCAGCATGGTCAGTGTACACAATCACTTTTGATCCTACTAAGTAGGATCTGAACTTGTCAATGGCGTAAACTACTGCAAGTAATTCCTTTTCTGTGGTTGTGTAATTTTTCTGGGCATCATTTAAAACGCGACTAGCATAATAAATGACATGCAGAAGCTTGTCATGCCTCTGTCCCAATACTGCACCAATGGCATGATCACTGGCATCACACATTAGCTCAAATGGTAATGTCCAGTCTGGTGCAGAAATAACTGGTGCTGTGACCAGCTTAGCTTTCAGTGTTTCAAACGCCTGCAGGCATGCTGTGTCAAACACAAATGGCGTGTCAGCAGCTAGCAGATTGCTTAGAGGTTTTGCGATTTTTGAAAAATCCTTTATAAACCTCCTATAGAATCCTGCATGTCCTAGAAAGCTTCTGATTGCCTTAACATTGGCAGGTGGTGGTAATTTTTCAATTACTTCTATTTTTGCTTGATCCACCTCTATTCCCTTGTTTGAGATTTTATGCCCAAGAACAATTCCTTCAGTCACCATGAAGTGACACTTTTCCCAGTTTAAAACTAGGTTGGTTTCTTGGCATCTTTTCAGAACAAGTTTCAGGTGATCAAGACAGGAGCTGAATGAGTCTCCATATACTGAGAAGTCATCCATGAAGACTTCCAGAAATTTTTCCACCATGTCAGAGAAAATAGAGAGCATGCATCTCTGGAAGGTTGCAGGCGCATTACATAGCCCAAATGGCATCCTTCTATAAGCAAACACTCCAGATGGACATGTGAATGCTGTTTTCTCTTGATCCTGGGGATCCACTGCAATCTGGTTATAGCCTGAATAGCCATCCAAGAAGCAGTAATAATCATGACCTGCTAGTCTCTCTAGCATCTGGTCTATGAATGATAAAGGAAAATGATCCTTTCTGGTGGCTGTATTGAGCCTTCTGTAGTCAATACACATGCGCCACCCTGTAACTGTTCTTGTAGGAACCAGTTCATTTTTTTATTATGAATCACTGTCATGCCTCCCTTTTTTGGGACGACTTGAACAGGGCTCACCCAGGGGCTATCAGAAATAGGATAAATAATCCCAACCTCTAGTAATTTGGTGACCTCTTTCTGCACCACTTCCTTCATGGCTGGATTTAGCCGCCTCTGTGGTTGAACCACTGGTTTGGCATTATCCTCCAATAGGATTTTGTGCATGCATCTAGCTGGGCTTATGCCCTTAAGGTCACCTATGGACCACCCAAGAGCTGTCTTGTGTGTCCTTAGCACTTGAATAAGTGCTTCCTCTTCCTGTGAATTTAAAGCAGAGCTTATGATCACTGGAAAAGTGTCACCTTCTCCCAGAAATGCGTATTTCAAGGATGGTGGTAGTGGCTTGAGCTCGGGTTTAGGAGGTTTTTCCTCTTTCAGAAGAAAGTTCAGAGGCTCTTTCATGTCCTCTGAATCCTCCAAATCAGGCTGAACATCTTTAAAGATGTCTTCCAACTCTGATTCGAGACTCTCAGCCATGTTGATCTCTTCTACCAAAGAGTCAATGAGATCAACTTTCATGCAGTCTGTTGATGTCTCTGGATGCTGCATGGCTTTGACAGCGTTCAACTTAAACTCATCATCATTGACTCTCAGGGTTATTTCCCCCTGTTGGACATCAATGAGGGATCGTCCAGTTGCTAGGAAGGGTCTTCCTAGAATGAGAGTAGCACTCTTGTGCTCCTCCATTTCCAGCACAACAAAGTCAGTGGGAAAGGCGAATGGCCCAACTCTGACAATCATGTCCTCAATCACGCTTGATGGGTATTTAGTGGAACCATCAGCAAGTTGGAGACATATCCGGGTTGGTTTAACTTCTTCAGTTAAGCCAAGCTTCCTGATAATGGATGTAGGTATCAGGTTGATGCTTGCCCCAAGATCGCATAAAGCTGTCTTGGTGCAATCACCTTCTAATATGCATGGTATCAGAAAACTCCCAGGGTCTTTAAGCTTTTCAGGAAAGCTTTTCAGAATGACTGCACTGCATTCTTCAGTGAGGAGAACTCTTTCTGTTTCTCTCCACTCCTTTTTATGACTCAAGATCTCTTTCATGAACTTGGCATAAGAAGGTATTTGCTCAAGTGCCTCTGCAAATGGAATCTTTATTTCAAGAGTCCTTAGATAATCTGCAAAGCGAGCAAATTGCTTATCCTGCTCCTCTTTCCGGAGTTTTTGAGGATAAGGTATCTTGGCTTTATATTCCTCAACCTTAGTGGTTAAAGAAGCCTTTTTAGAGGGGTTGTTGTCAGCACTTGTGTGTGTCTGATCCCTCACTGGCAATTGAGTGCCAGAGTCAGAAGCTGGAGTGACGTTAGACGCCAGCTCACTGTCTGTTCCTGGCGCCTGAACGCCAGAAATGTGCCCCTTTTGGGCGTTCAACGCTGGATTCTGCCCCAATTGGGCGTTCAACGCCAGATTCTTGCCCATTTCTGGCGTTGACCGCCAATCCTGCCTTGTTTCTGGCGCTGAACGCCAGTTTTGGGCATGGTCTGGGCGTTCAGCACCAGCCTTCCACCCATTTTCTGGCGTTTTAGTGCCAGAATTATTTTTTCCTGGGCTCTTACTGTCCTCAGGTGAATCTTTGGTGGGTCGCTCATTTCTTGAATTTTTGATGCCTTGAGGTGGGGTATTTAATTTTTTCCCACTTCTTAATTGAACTGCTTGGCATTCTTCTGCTATTTGCCTTGATAGCTGCTGCTTTGTTTGCTTAAACTGTCCGTCCATATGTATATTAGCTATCCTTGTCTCCTGTAGCCTGTCTTTGAATTCAGCTAGCTGCTTTGTTAGAAAATCCAATTGCTGATTGAATTCAGCAGCTTGTTTTACAGTACTGAATTCAGCAGTTACTGTTTTAACCTCTTCATTCATGGAAGGGTTGCTGCTTAGATACAGATGCTGATTCCTGGCAACTGTATCAATGAGCTCTTGAGCCTCTTCAATTGTCTTTCTCATATGGATAGATCCACCAGCTGAGTAATCTAGAGACATCTGAGCTCCTTCCGCAAGCCCATAGTAGAAGATGTCTAACTGAACCCACTCTGAGAACATTTCAGAGGGGCATTTTCGTAGCATCTCTCTGTATCTCTCCCAAGCATCATAAAGAGATTCATTATCTCCTTGCTTGAAGCCTTGGATGTCCAGCCTTAGCTGTGTCATCCTTTTTGGAGGGAAATATTGATTCAGGAATTTTTCTGTCAGCTGTTTCCACGTCCTTATGCTAGCCTTAGGTTGGTTATTCAACCACCTCTTAGCTTGATCTTTTACAGCAAATGGAAACAGTAATAGTCTGTAGACATCCTGATCTATTTCTTTATCATGTACTGTGTCAGCAATTTGTAAAAACTGTGCCAGAAACTCTGTAGGTTCTTCCTGTGGAAGACCGGAATACTGGCAACTTTGCTGCACCATGATAATGAGCTGAGGATTCAACTCAAAGCTACTAACTCCAATGGAGGGTATGCATATGCTACTCCCATATGAAGCAGTAGAGGGGTTAGAATATGACCCCAGAGTCCTCCTAGACTATTCATTTCCACTTATGTCCATGATGGATATATGGATATAACTTGGAGTGATTTATCTTTTTATTTATTTTATTTTATAAGAAGTAAATACTTAAATAAAATAAAATAACTAAAAAGAATTTGAATTTTGAGATTAAATTTTTTTTTTTTCGTAAAAAAAATAAGAATTAATTAGTTAAAAAAAAGAAAATTTTTTTGAAAAAGAGGGAAGATATCTTCGAAAATTAGAGAGAGAGAGAGTTAGTTAGGTAGTTTTGAAAAAGTTAAGAAACAAACAAAAAGTTAGTTGGTTAGTTGAAACAAATTTTGAAAAGATAAGAAGTTAGGAAGTTAGAAGAGATATTTTGAAAAGATATTTTTGAATTTAGTGAGGAGAGAGAAAAACAATAAGATAGTACAAGATTTAAAATTTTTAGATCTAATGCTCCTTGTTTTTGAAAATTTTGGAGGGAAGACACCAAGGAACACCAAACTTAAAAATTTTAAGATCAAGACACAAGAAAAACTCAAGAACACTTTGAAGACTCACAAGAACACAAGAACATGAAGAAAGAACACCAAACTTAAAATTTTTAGAAAACCAAACCAAAATTTTCGAAAACCAAAGGGAAATCAACAAGAAAACACCAAACTTAAAGTTTGGCACAAGATTTAATAGAAAAAATATTATTTATGAAAAAAGAAGGTTTTGAAAAGAATATAAGAGACTCTAACCCAATTACCAAGAACACAGATTAACGCTCTAGCCAAATGAGTTATGAAAATTTTCGAAAATTTTAAGAAAGATTATTTTTGAAAACACCAAACTTAAAGTTTGGCACAGGATTTAACAGAAAAATTATTTTTGAAAAAGGTTTTAAAAAATATGATAGCCAATTACCATGAACATAAACACCACGTTCTAATTAACTGAGCTATAAATTTAAAGTGTTTTAACAAGGGATAAATAATAAAAGACTCTAAACCAAAAAAAGAGAAATTTTTCCTAATCTAAGCAACAAAATAAACCGTTAGTTGTCCAAACACGAACAATCCCCGGCAACGGCGCCAAAAACTTGGTGCACGAATTGTGAATCACACTTTTCACAACGCGTACCACTAACCAGCAAGTGCACTGGGTCGTCCAAGTAATACCTTACGTGAGTAAGGGTCGAATCCCACGGAGATTGTTGGTTTGAAGCAATCTATGGTTATCTTGTAAATCTTAGTCAGGAAGTCAATTATGTTTATCAGTTGAATTATGAATAACCAAGAGAGCATAAATTAAAGGTTACTTGTTGTGCAGTAATGGAGAATATGTTGGAGTTTTGGAGATGCTTTGTCTTCTGAATCTCTGCTTTCCTCTGTCTTCTGATTCACGCACGCACGTCCTCCTATGGCAAGCTGTGTGTTGGTGGATCACCGTTGTCAATGGCTACCTTCCATCCTTCCAGTGAAAACTACGCTCACGTGCTCTGTCACAGCACGGCTAATCACCGGTTGGTTCTCGATCCGGTTGGAATAGGATTTACTATCCTTTTGCATCTGTCACTAACGCCCAGCCTTCAGGAGTTTGAAGCTCGTCACAGTCATTCAATCCTTGAATCCTACTCGGAATACCACAGACAAGGTTTAGACTTTCCGGATTCTCATGAATGCTGCCATCAGTTCTAGCTTATACCACGGAGATTCTGATTAAAGAATCTAAGAGATACTCATTCAATCGGATATAGAACGGAGGTGGTTGTCAGGCACACGTTCATGGTTTGAGGAAGGTGATGAATGTCACAGATCATCACCTTCATCACAGTTAAGCGCGAATGAACATCTTAGATAGGAACAAGCGTGTTTGAATGGAAAACAGAAATACTTGCATTAATTCATCGAGACACAGCAGAGCTCCTCTCCCCCAACAATGGGGTTTAGAGACTCATGCCGTCAGAGAATACAAAGTTTAGATCTGAAATATCATGAGATACAAGATAAGTCTCTAAAGGTTGTTTAAATACTAAACTAGTAGCCTAGGTTTACAAAAATTGGATAAACTATGATGGATGATGCAGAGATCCACTTCTGGGGCCCACTTGGTGTGTGCTGGGGCCCACTTGGTGTGTGCTGGGGCTGAGACTTAAGCAATTCACGTGTAGAGGCCATTTGTGGAGTTGAACGCCAGTTTTTATGCCAGTTTGGGCGTTCAACTCCAGCTTTTGATCCTTTTCTGGCGCTGGACGCCAGAATTGGGCAGAGGACTGGCGTTGAACGCCAGTTTACATCGTCTATTCTTGTGCAAAGTATGGACTATTATATATTGTTGGAAAGCCCTGAATGTCCACTTTCCAACGCAATTAGAAGCACGCCATTTCGAGTTCTGTAGCTCCAGAAAATCCACTTTGAGTGCAGGGAGGTCAGAATCCAACAGCATCAGCAGTCCTTTTTCAGCCTGAATCAGATTTTTGCTCAGCTCCTTCAATTTCAGCCAGAAAAATACCTGAAATTACAGAAAAACACACAACTCATAGTAAAGTCCAGAAATATGAATTTTTCCTAAAAACTAATAGAAATAGACTAAAAACCAACTAAAACATACTCAAAACTATATGAAATTATCCCCAAAAAGCGTATAAAATATCCGCTCATCAGTCTCCCAAAACATAAAGTTATAGAAGTAATCCCTGAAAGAGACCTGAACAAGGTCCAAGAAAGAGGATTACAAAAGTAACTTAGAAGGGCCTGACATGACGAAGTCGGCCCAAAACATAAAGTTATAGAAGTAATCCCTGAAAGAGACCTGAACAAGGTCCAAGAAAGAGGATTACAAAAGTAACTTAGAAGGTCCCGACATGACAAAGTCGGCCCAAAACATAAAGTTATAGATGTAATCCCTAAAAGAGATTTGAACAAAGTCCAAGAAAGAGGATTACAAAATAACTTGATTCGACATGACGAAGTCGGCCCAAAACATAAAAGTTATAAACGTAATCTCTGAAAGAGACCTGAACAAGGTCCAAAAAAGAGAATTACAAAAGTAACTTTGAAGGGCCCGACATGACGAAGTCAACCCACGTAAAGTGCGAAAGGCTACAAAAAGTAATACTTGGCCGAGACCTCACAAAAGGTCCAAACAAAACAGGATTTTTGTTTGTTGCCTCAAAGGAATCAAAGCCACAAGACTACCAAAAGCCTAGAAAAAGTGCCTAGATGAGATAAAGATCGACACGATACTAAAGGCGCGAAGTTGTGATGAAAACAAATTCAAAGGGGCTACCCAAATCAGCCCCAAGAACTTGAAAGCTATTTTTTGTTTTTTAGCCTAAAGTTGCTAAATAAGCAACTAAACAAGTGTCAATAGTTAGCAAAATGAAATTTACAAAATAAAGAGTTTAAAAGCCCACAAGCCGGACTATCTACATAATCAAGATAAAAAGTTCAGTTAAACATCAGAAGCCTTCTCAGTAGCATCAGTACGGGGTGAAGGAGGGCGAGTCTAAATAGACACAGCATCCACAGTACCATCATCCCGGTTTAAGATCTGGCAGTCAGGATCAGAAGCGGGAGGGCCGACCCCGGCAGGAGAAACAGCAGGAGTAGACACCTTGGCAGAAGACACAGGGAGGGGATTGACATCATCATCATCCTCGTCATCAGGGACAATCTTACCATCCTTAACAACATTATTCAAGATGAAGAGAGTAAGGTCGGCCTCGGGAGCAATAATCCGAACTTGCTCTTTCAGGTTCTCATAAGCAGCAGTTACGCTGCCAACAAGATGACCCTGGAGCTCGGAGTAATCAGCTCAGGTGTTCTCCAACTCCGCCTTCAGACGCATTCCCTCCCGATAGGATGTAACATAGCTGTCTTTATGCCTCAATGCCATGTCCTCGGCCAGCCTTACAGAAGCTGCCAGAGAAAGTAAACTCGCCTTCTCGTTCTCCAGATCCTTCTCCAACTTGGCTACCTTTACTTTAAGCTCCTCCTTCAGGCCCTTCATCCGATCAAACTCCTGTTTAGCCTCCTCCATAAAGGCTTTGGTGGCGTGGAGAGGAAGATTTTGAGCAGTCCGGTATAGGGCAGCCCCCATATACGCCATTCTAATACTACTTCGAGTTATAAAGTCCAGATGGCGAAGGAGCGACACATCGTCCATAGGAAGGGCACCGTAGGGACCGATTTGTCGATCCACAAATTCAATTGCATTAAATTCAGGAGCATCAAGGTTGAAAGGCTTAGTTGTTTTTTGTTTCTTGTTGGGAGGAGCACCAGAACTAGAGGTAGAAGTTGGTGGAGGGTCAGCCAGACGAACCCGAGGAGTAGGGATCACCTTCCTCGATCCAGGAGAACTCAGCACAGGTGGCTTCACTTGCACTTGGGAAGATCCCTCCCCGGCCACCTTGGCCGAGATGTTCTGAGCAGAAGTCTCCTTCTTTGCCCTTTTGAAGGCCTTCATGGATTCATTATTTTTTGACATTTCTGCAAACACAAAATCAGCCACAGTAAAGGGTTACAATCACAAGATGAGGAAACCAAAACTAAGAAACAAGTATAGAAACAAGTCAGGCAAATACCCAAAACAGCCCGGACCAGGGATGGGTCATTCAAAAACCTTTTTGTATCAAGATGGGGTGGTGCTCCCCATAAATCCTGAAGAACAACAACAAAGGCATGCTCAACATCGTCAAGCATATCCCAGGAATAGCGAGACACTCTCACATCCTTCTGCCACTCTAGAGGGAAAGAAGGCTATCATTTTCATCAAGAAAAAAGGGGCGGGCCCCCTTGACAGCACGAACTTTAAAGAAGTAATTCTTGAAATCCTTAAAGGACTCATCATACATAGCAAACACTTTATGGCCCTGGGCAGACCTGAACGAAACCCAGGAAGCTTTCTTTTTCGAAGAGCCACCGGGCTTGGCAGAAACAAACAGATAAAGGAAGAGAGCCTGAGAAGGTGTTACACCTAACTCTTGGCAAAGTAGCTGAAAAAATTTGATAAAACCCCAGGAATTCGGGTGAAGCTGGGATGCGGCAATATTACACGACCACAACAGGTCGGTCTCAAAAGCAGTAAAAGGAAAAGTAACGTCCAGTTGACTAAAGAAATATTCATAGGCATAGAAGAAGGGATGCTCCCCCTCGATGGAGGTCGGAAAACAAACCCTCTCATCAGAATCAGGAGCAACAAGCTCATAATCCCTCTCACAGGCACTATTACCACAAATCCTATGATGCTTTCTCAGCTCTATGCAAAATTCAGCATCCACAACAGAAACACACATCAAAACAAGGGAGTCCAGCCAATCGGACATCCCCTCGGGAACTCTGGAAGACATCTCTACAATGTTATGGCGAGAAGACATGAGGCCAACTAATCCTACAATAAGAAAAGAAGAGGGGATTACTAAAAACATCTCGGACAAGGGATAAAACAACTCGATCAATACGATACAGGTGAACAAACAGAAAAGAAAAACCCCAAGACTCAAACCAAAGTCCTGGGGAATCCTTTGCAGGCAGTAACAAAGCAGGGTTTTCAGGAAAAATCTACAGCTCGCACCCCAGCATCTCTCAAACAAGAAAAGAAGACTTCGAACAGCAAGCATTTTTTTCATCAAAGTAAAACAAAACACAAAAAGTCATCAAAATCACGGCCTTACAGTCTACCAGCAAAAAGCATCCCCAAACATCAAGCACGCCAAGTAGAAACCATCAAAGGCGCAACCTTTTTTCAGAATCAGACAAAAAGCAATCTTCAAATAAAGCAAGGAAAGATGCAGATTTTTTGGGTATCGGTATCAGACAGAAACAACAGAACATGCAAAGCCCTAAAAATATCAAGCAACAGGAAAGACAAAAAAGGTCATGCAGAAGATGAAGAAACTCCCAGAATACACATTTCAACAACAATTAGGCGCGACAAAAACAGAAAGATCCAAACTTTCTCTAAAGCAAAATCAAAACTTCATCACAAAGCCAAAGCAACGAAAGAAAAAGAAAATATGAATGGAACTAACCTGGAGAAGAAAGAAGCTTCGAGGGAAAATGAAGACGTAAAAATGAAAACTGCCCAGAAAATCGCCGAATGACGCCATAACGCAAGAAAAGCAAAATGTAGGCAAAGGACAGAGAGCGAAAGAACGAAAGAAGTTACGAAGAGGAGCGAAGAAGGGAAACTATTTTCTGATTGCAAATTCAAAATAAAAGGCCACAAGGAAAAATGGGACGATTAATACCAATTAATGAAGGTATTAAACCCTCGCACGTTCCAAAAGCGCTGATATAAAAGCGTGCGCTTTTAGAGGAAAACGTTCTACATTCAAAAGCTGCTACAAAGGAATCGACAAAATGCTTGAGTTCGGCTTCACTAGAGAAGGACCGAAGTCAAGGACTCAACCTCAAAAAAGAAGGCTGAGCTCAAGCAGGGGCACTGTTCATACCCTGGGTCGAGTTATTCGACCTGGGATGATTGGTGACAAAGCGACCGACCTCTTCAGGTCAGGCTACCCGACCTCTTCTCAAAGAGGTTGGCCAAATCGACAGGAAAGCCCAATAAAGGGCCCAAATAGAGGAACACGACCCAAATCCAAAGGCAATCCAAGCCTATAGAGATAAAGGCAGTTCCCTTGAAGATAAGCTGACTTCACTCGAAATAAGATAAGATAAGATAAGATAACTAACTTATCTTATCAGAAAGGTCAGCCCACACTACTATAAATACATTGGAGCACCCAGGTATAACTCATACTCTGATTCTACAATAAACCTGCTTAATACCCGTGCTAACTTAAGCATCGGAGTCTCTTGCAGGTATCCCCCACCCTCCGGCAACCAAGGATCAGAAGTGCAGCCAGTTTAACAAGTCGGACACAACAGCTCCGGCCGCCACCAGCCAGCAGGACACATCATCTCCGACCAGTACAGAAGATCTCGTCCGAGATCGACCTCTAGTTTCAGGTAACCCTCAGAACACCTGGCCTATGGCTGATGAGTCTCATATGTTGGTTATCAAGAGAACCCGACATGTCCGGTAGCGAACCCTGGACAGTCCCTAAGCACGCATCCCCAAGAGTTTATGCATATATATATATCATCAATCAATTTCATCTCATTGGGGGAATCTGGGGAGTTTAAGTACTCGGTCACAACTTGCGTCGAAGGGTCAACAGAATCTCGAATCTCAACCTGGAGCAACTGGAGCTGACCCACTACATCTACGCAGGAAAATCCAAAACTCAAATAATTTCTCAAGTCTCAAATCATTCTCGACTAGGAACAAGTGTGGGAGAACCACTGCATCTACCCCAGGAGATTTAGGCCAAACCCGGAGCAAGTGGATCAATGCCACTGCATCTACCCATAAAGGTGTATCACAATCAGAATCATTTTCAATATCAATCCCATAATCATTATCATTCTCATCATCAATCTCATCTCAATTCACATTCAATATTAATTAAACTCGTTTATCATCATCCATTCATCCTCGCAATCAATCATCACATTCATCTTCATCGTACATCAGCTCATAATTTGTTCCTCTTATTCAGTTCACTAATTCATCTCATCAATTCTCACTTCTAACTCCTCTAACCTTAATTACATCGTCTCTATACTCTTATCGGGGTTTATAAAGGTTTGGAAGGCTAAAAGAATGGTTAAAAGATTTAAAAATACACTTTTTCAAATTCACAGGTTGTGTGTACGCATGCATGGCTCGCGTACGCAGGGGTTAAAAATTTGGGTGTTGCGTACGCAAGCCCTTGTCCACATACGCGAGAGTTGAAAAAAGCAACCTTCCCCTGCATCTCGTACTATGTCCGTGTACGCGAGTTTGCAATTATGACACTTCCGCATACGCATGCCTCCCTCCGCGTATTGGAGATCACTGAGAAGTGATCAAAGTCTGCGTCGTGCATCACCTCTGCGTACGTATGATGTTGCAGAATTGCAAAAAACTAATAAGTGAAAATTTTAGTTTTTGAATCTAATTTTCAAACCTTCATATCTTTTGGTACAAAATTTATTTTTCAACCATTCTTGAACTGTTGGAAAGATCGATAAATGAATTTTCATAAAAATCTAGTTTTGTAAAATTTCCAATTCTAAGGACCGAGTTACGGCCCACCGGTCAAAAATCTATTTTTACCAAAAAGAAGGATTTACCAATTTTCCAAATATTCACAAAAAAATGGTATAAATTATCTGCTCATCACCAAAAACTTGGTGCACGGAATTGTGATCACACTTTTCACAACTCCGATACAACTAACCAGCAAGTGCACTGGGTTGTCCAAGTAATAAAACCTTACGCGAGTAAGGGTCGATCCCATGGAGATTGTCAGCTTGAAGCAAGCTATGGTCATCTTGTAAATCTTAGTTAGGCAGATTCAAATGGTTATGAGGTTTTGATAATTAAAAGATAGATAAAACATAAAATAAAATAAGATGCTTATGTAATTCATTGGTGGGAATTTCAGATAAGCGTTTGGAGATGCTTTGTTGCTTATGAACCTCTGCTTTCCTATTGTCTTCATCCAATCATGTGTGCTCCCTTCCATGGCAAGTTGTATGATCCTCTCAGTCAAAATGGTCCAAGTACGGTTTCTGCACGGCTAATCAACTGTCGGATTTCTCGTCTCGGATGAAAAATACCAGGTACAGCTACCGCACGGCTAATCATCTGTCGGTTCTCACTTGTGTCGGAATAGGATCTCTTTATCCTTTTGCACACTGTCACTGCGCCCAACATTCGCGAGTTTGATGCTCGTCACAGTCATCCTTTCCCAGATCCTACTCAGAATACCACAGACAAGGTTTAGACTTTCCGAATCTCAAGAATGCTTCCAATTGGTTCTAGCCTATACCACGAAGGTTCTAACCTCACAGACTCGGTCCGTGGATTAGAGACCCAAGAGAATATACTCCGGCTGTCGTCCAATGACTACGTTGAACATCATGTAGACCGTTTTTGGTTGTCAGGCATGCGGATCTTGGCTAAGCGAGTAACGAAGATAGTGGGTGATTGTCACGGGTCACCCCTTCATTCTGACTTAACTGAATTAAGTACGAGAGTATATCTTGGAGAAGAAGTAAGCATGAATTGAAAGAGAAACAATAGTACTTGCATTAATTCATGAAGAACAGCAGAGCTCCACACCTTAATCTATGAGGTGTAGAAACTCCACCGTAGAAAATACATAAGAGAAAAAGGTCTAGGCATGGCCGTGTGGCCAGCCTCCCAATGTGAAAAAATGGCATAAGCTCTAAAATTCCTGAATACAATAGTAAAAAGTGCTATTTATACTAAACTAGTAACCTAGGTTTACAAAAAATGAGTAACTAAGTGCATATAATATAGAAATCCACTTCCAGGGCCCACTTGGTGAGTGTTTGGGCTGAGCTTTGAAGCTTTCACATGCATAGGCCATTCTTGGAGTTAAACGCCAGCTTGGGTGCCAGTTTGGGCGTTTAACTCCAGTTCTGGTGCCAGTTCCGGCGTTTTACGCCAGAAAAGGGTCTATGGCTGGCGTTTAAACGCCAGTTTGGGCCATCAAATCTCGGGAAAAGTATGGACTATTATATATTGCTGGAAAGCCCAAGATGTCTGTTTTCCAAAGCAATTGAAAGCGCGACAATTGGGCTTCTAAAGTTCCAGAAAATCTACTTCGAGTTCAGGAGGGTCAGAATCCAACAACATCTGCAGTCCTTTCTCAGCCTCTGAATCAGGCTTTTGCTCAGGTACCTCAATTTCAGCCAGAAAATACTTGAAATTACATAAAAATCCACAAACTCATAATAAAATCGAGAAATGTGATTTTTACATAAAAACTAATAAAAATATAATGAAAAGTAACTAAAACATACTAAAAACTATGTAAAAACAATGCCAAAAAGGGTATAAATTATCCGCTCATCACAAACCTTCATATCTTTTGGTACAAAATTTATTTTTCAACCATTCTTGAACTGTTGGAAAGATTGATAAATGAATTTTCTAAAAAATCTAGTTTTGTAAAATTTCCAATTCTAAGGACCGAGTTACGGCCCACCGGTCAAAAATCTATTTTTACCAAAAAGAAGGATTTACCAATTTTCCAAATAATCACAAGTCCCAACCATTTTCAATCAACAAAATGAACCTAAACCAACACAATCCACATATTCACACTCAACCAAATTCAAACCTACTTCATCTACACATTCCAACTCAAATACATTAATTCAACATTTCAAAACCTCATTTTCCACTATTCCATCAATCCTTACAATTTTTACACATTCTATACATATTATCCATTCAATCTCATGCATTAGCACACAATTCAGTCATCACTTACTGTCCTTACCTTTTTTTGGTCTCCATCCCAAATTCCCCAATTCAATACATAATTCATAAACATATAATCATCATCCAAATCATCAATTTCCACAACACACCAACTATGCAAAATCATACAATTCACATTCCAATCATTAAGTACCACAACATATCATCTACACATATCAATACCAACCAAATACACAATCCAAACCTAATTCTCTGGGCATCTAGCCTAGAATTTCATACTACATTATACAGTATTTAAATGAAACTCAAACTGTACCTTTTGGAAGTCAAAGTCAGGCCTCTCACTTGTGAATCTCCCCTAAACCTTAGCTTTAAACTTTACCAATGAGCAATTTAATGCCTCAAACACCACTTTACACTATTTTCATACGATATATACATCACTCAATACACTAGGATTTTCAAAAATCATCATAAATATAAGAGAAGCGGTTCTTACCTTTTACCCAATAAGTTGTATCATGAAGCTCAGCTAGAACACATTCTAGAGTAACCCTAAACCATCAAAATCACAAGATCTTTCTAAAAACACAACCCAAAATATGAAATTTAAAGGAAATCAAAACTTGGGCATGAGTTTCAATGTTCCTTACCACAATACCAAGATATATTTGAAAAGCTCGATGAGGATGATGCATGATCGCAAACGGCTCGTCGATTAGAGCTCCAGAAAGGAAGTTATGGTGATTTTAGTGTTTATGGAGCTTAAGATTTCTCCCTTCACTTCTCTTCTTTCATTTTAGCATCAAACACAACAAATGAGGGTTGTGGTTTCTGAATTGCTTTAAGTGTAAGGTATATATATGTTGGGTTTAGGCTCAATTTGGGCCCGGTTATATGGCCCGTTTGGCCCAACTTTGGGTCAAAACCTTTAAGATTAACGTTTTAATGTGCATTTTAATTATTTTTTACCATCTCACTTACAATTTCAACTTTTTAACCTTTCTAACTGATAATTAATTTTTTCAGCTGCAGTGCTGGACAAATCTCAGCCGGTACTGCCGGTCAAATTTTCAGTGTACGTTTTTACATAGAAAACTATGTTCTCCGACTCAAAAAAATTCACTGAGTCCAAAAATCGTATTTAAATTGTCTAATTACGATTACTAAATTCTCCAACTATTTTTTTACATTTATTTTATTTCTTAATTAATTACAGTTTGACCGAATTTTACAATTATTCTCACACATAAGAGAGTAATCAACCAAAAATTAAGGTAAGGAGAGAAAATACAAATCTAAATTTTCATAGCATCTCTAACACTCACAACTTGAAAATTTGGAAGTAATGCACCTACACTAAAGGGAGCATTTCGCCAAGATAGAAGGCATTTAGAAAGAGGCTAAAATATAGTTTTCACATAGCTTTCAAGCTATCATATTTTTTCTCCGTCAGGAGGTTACATTGTATATCTTTCTTTATCAATTTATCTTTTTTTTTTATTTCTCATGGTAAAAGGCAATTTGTGGAGCATTTGAAAAAGTTATTTGAGAGAAAAAACAAAGCAGGTTAACTTGGAGAAAAAAGCCATTATTATGTCAAAATTCTTTTGATGTAATTTCTGTTTTGTAATCATGATGAGCCTAAGAGGTTTTTCATGCTAAGTTGGGTGAGCACTTAGTATTGAGAGTCTAAAGGGTGAACCTAGCTAAATCAAGCTTGATTTATTCGGGATAGGATTAAGAAGAATTCTAAAAAATTGATGTTTGTAATCTTTGAAAAATATAGTAAAAATTCTACCATAGTTATAGTAGAGACTAGATATAGGCTATGTTACACAAGATAATTGAACTAGGATATATGGATATATTCTTTCTCTTTTCTGTTATGTTTTTTATTTCATTCATTGTAAGATAAAAAGAAATTGTCCCTGCATAATCGATATCACAGATAAAGCAAAAACAAAGTCACATAATCTATTTTGGAGTTTAAGTTTAAAAATATAAAAAACAATTCTAAATTCAACCCCTTTTTCTAGGCCAGTGAAACTTTCAACTAATAAGTACTATCTTCCCTTCCATTTGTTTGTCCTTCCCTTTTGAAAATTAGCACTTCCACTCGATTTTTCTTTTTCTTTTTTCAATTCTTTGTGTACACTTAGAACAATGTCTCAAATGGAAAGGCAATCAGCAGCGTAAAAGTTTTTCAAATCTAATTACAAAAAGTACAAACTGCACAAAAAATTTCGAGGCTTAGTTATTAAATAAATTAACATAATGGGATCGTAGCTACTATAGGAAATTGGAATCAAAGTAGTTGTTTAGTAGAAGAAAAACCTAATTATACATTAGACTTAGCTTGTTCTTTCAGATTATAAAAATTAATTCAACCAAACTCAAAAATATATTCATCTACAAGATTTGATCATGTATATTATATGACGACACGTAAAAGGAAAAGAGTATGAGAAGATATATATGTGGCAACTACACAAAAAAACAAAAAAAAACGCAGGTACAACTTATGATTATTGCAACTCAGGAAGAATTTTATCTAGTCCTTCTAAATAGATATCAACTTCCGTTTATCTACGAAATTGAGAATTCTTATTCAACTGTTGGTTTAGAGTTAGTAAGCTCGTTTAACACAACTCTATTTTGTAGTGTATTACTATAAAGTCTTTCTTGTTCAGTATTTTTGTCGAACCTCATTCTCCACAATTCTTTCCCCCTGTTTTGAGCAATAAAGAAAAGGAGAAAAAATAAAATAAAAATGATTTGTCTATTATCAAATTGTGCTTTGTTGAATCAGCAAGCAATCCGAATACACACAAGCTTTTCTTGCAATAAACAACATATAAAAGAAGGATTACCATAAACATAAAGAATGGGGAAAATTGCATGTATTAAAATGTTTAAAAATTACTATTTTTATCAATTTAATTAGCACACTTGTTAGCTAATTTGTTTCTAATCAATGTAACTCTTAAATCACCGACTCTTTAAAAGTATAAACTACTCAATGTATTTTTTTTTCAATTGATAACCTTAACTATTTGTGTCTTCAAAATATATGTTAATTAAATCCTTAAATATTTAAAGCTACTACATTCCACGTCAAAAGTGCATATACAAAACAGAAGTTAGAATTAGATGAAAATCGATGAAAATCGGGAATTCTTAGTATGATAAAGGTGGACATAGGTAATATATATATAAAGTTCCAAAAAGTAGGAGGCATTCTTAAATAAACTTTGACATTCAGAATTATAAAAAAATAAACTAAACCAGAAAATAGGTAACCATCTAAGGTTCTCAAGTTTTGACTCTAATCCGAACTCACAATTTATTTTTTGTCTCATTAAACTCTATAATTCACTTTCTGTCTCTTTCAACCCTCCGAAACATCAGTAGAACAACCTTCGTCCCTCTTTCACTAGACAAGAGATCTCTCAGTTGCAAACACATACAAAACAGACAAAGAAAACACAGGTAGAATGCATATACAGCAGGTAGAACATATAGCAATTGGACATAGTAAATCAAATAGGCAAACTTAAGTAATGCAAACTCAAAAAAAACAATCAAATGCATATGATGCATGCCTGCCCTATGGCCAATGAGTCTCATCTGTTGGTTATAAAGCCAACTTGACATGTTCGGTAGCTAACCCTGGACAGAACACCAAATACGGAGCAAGTGGGACCCAAACCACAACCCTTACGGAGAGGAATTCACTCTAGCTCAATTTATTTTTTGATACAACAGTTAAAAAAATCACTCTACTTCTTTTGTTTACACTTAAGTTTTAGAAAAAACAATGAAATTTTATCCATAAAAAATTGAAAATAGTAACTACAAGGTTTAGAGATTTTTATACCTCTTAACTTCAAAACCTTAACTCATACATTCTCTAAGATAAAAAATAAAAGTGAAATAAAGTGAAAAGTAAAAAAAAATAAATCTTAAAATAAATACTAATAAAGTGATGTATATTTAATTCAATTTGGCTAATGATAATCTTCAATGCAACTCAAAAATAGTAGAACATCTGGTTGTCCATAATTATTAACTACTATCTTAATCAATTCTTGATGCATATCTTGAACAAACGATTTATCCATATTTATAAAATCTTCTTTTATTCTCTTAAATGTTGATCTTGTAATTATACTAATTTGCATATTGATGGACTTTTTCCAAACTCAGCAAGTGCATCGAATTGTATCAAGTAATACCATGGGAGTGGGTTATCGTTCCCACCAGGATTAATGGACAGAGCAAGTAATAGTTAATTGATTATTCTAATTAGACAATTAAAAATTAGGTTTTAGAGGTATTCAGTATTAAAAACAGCGAATTAAATGAAAGCATTTTGTAAACGATTGAGAAAGTAATACGAATAAAAACGTTAAGGCTTCAGAGATGTTTAAACTTTAGGAAAATTACTTTTCACTGTCTACTTTGATCATGCAAGGATGTATCCATTGTAAACCCTAATTAATCAAACCCCAATCCCTTGATGATTCAATTTCTCTTAACGTAACAAACCGTTAATTCCTTGATCAATTGATTATGATAAGAGGTGAGGCATGTTTACTGATTCAAAACCACACAATTCTTAAGAATTAAACCTAGTTGATTTCATGTCACTTATCAAACCAGTTTTAAAACTTAAAGAATTATGATAAGTTTTTAAACTTAATTCTAATAACCAACTTTTCCAAGGTGATAATAGAATTCAAATCATATTAGAATTATTTCTCAATACATTCAAATTCTTGTGATGAAGAACGAAAACTTGCTTATTAAAAAAACATCAATGCAGTAATCAAAAGTAGAAAAGCAATAACATTAGTCCATTAAAGTCAACAGGGCTCCTAACCTTAACTGAGGAGATTAGTGACTCATAGTGCTTGAAAACAAAAATAATCAATTGAAACGGCTACTGGAAGAGAGCTCACGTGTGTGTCTCTCACTCCTTTTAAATACTAACCCTAAACCTAAAATTTAGAATTCAAAACTAAATCAAAGGAAAACAGAATCCAATCTAATCCAATTAAGTCTTCTCATATAGTTTTCCTTCTCAATTTAAGCTATTGGTGATTCTCTTCATAATTGGCAATCAAGGCTTGATATCGTGGACTTGTGCATAATCTTGGATCATCAAATTAAGTGCTTGAAGTTTAGAGAGATTGGTGAAGAATTTGGGAGGCCATGAGAGTTAGCCCATGAGCTGCGTTAGATGCATGGCTTGTGCGTTGAATGCAGGACCAAAAATTTGGGTTCCTTAAGCCTCTGTTGATGGTGCGTTGAACGCAAGGGAGGACTAGAGGTTGCATTGAAGGCAAGAGAATCTGCGTTAAACGTATGGACATTGAACATTGATCACAGGGATTGGTTGCGTTGGCTGCATGGTTTGGCGCGTCAAACGCATGGTGGAGGCTTTGTTGCGCTGAGCTGTGTTGAATGCAACATGGTGGTGCGTTGAACACAGGTGATGGTGCGTTCAACGCAGGGTTGGCTTAGCATCCAAGGACTATCTATTTTGGCTGCGTTGAATGTAAAACATAGTCTAACCGTAATTGATTAAATAATAAATTAGATATGAGCGAATATGGTTAGAAAATTTGACAATTGGAATTTGGTAATTTAAATATGATATTTGGACTCAGTAAATTTTTCTGAGTTGGAAAACATAGTTTTCTGTGTAAAAATAAACACTGGAATTTTGACCGGCAGTACCAGCTAAGATCTGTCTGGTACTGCAGCTGAGAAAATTGAATATAATTAAATGAGTTTAAGGAATTATGAATTATAACTAGGGAAGGTAGAAATATTTAAAGTACGATTTAGAGTGCTAATCTTAAAGGTTTTGGCCCAAAATTGGGCCAACGGACAAAAATAAGTGAACCGGGTCTAAGTGGGCCCAAGACCCAACATAAACATTAGTTATGAGCATTTCAGCTCATTTTTCCTAAAGAATGGGGTGCGGGACGCTGAATTGGGAAGGGAGGAAGAAGAGAGGAGACCCTAACTCTCTTTGTCCTCAAATCACCATAACGTTCTCTCCGGAACTCCGATTGAAGAGTCGTTTGTGGCCACGCGTTGCTCTTTTCATCCTCTACAATTTTATCTAATTTTTGTAGTGAGTAATCTACTATACTCTGCCCAGTTTTCGTTTTCATCTTTAAATTCGAAATTAGCATGGGTTTTGAGGAAATCTTGTGATTTTGGTTGTTTAGGAGTGCTCTAGTATGAGCCATGGGTGATATTCATCACAAACTTCAGTGGGTTAAGGTAAGAAATCCTCCAACCCTTGTGATTTATCAATTTCATGAACCCTAGGTTAATGTATATATGTGAAATTGGTTATGTTAGTGTATTTGGTAAAGTTTGGTGCACAATTGGGAGATTGGTGTTGCTTGAGGAGCTTTGGAGAGGCTTAGAGCTAAGGTTGGTGGAGACTTCCTGGTGCACGAAATTGTGATCATCAATGGCGCCAACAACTTGGTGCGCACAATTGTAATCTCAACTCTTTATCACAACTCCGCACAACTAACCAGCAAGTACACTGGGTCGTCCAAGTAATAAACCTTACGTGAGTAAGGGTCGATCCCACGGAGATTGTCGGCTTGAAGCAAGCTATGGTCATCTTGTAAATCTCAGTCAGGCAGATTCAAATGGTTATGGAGAATTGATAATTATAAAATAGAATAAAGATAGAGATACTTATGTAATTCATTGGTAGGAATTTCAGATAAGCGTATCAAGATGCTTTATTCCATCTGAACCTCTGCTTTCCTATTGCCTCCTTCCAACCATTCATACTCCTTTCCATGGCAAGCTTTATGTTGGGCATCACCGTTGTCAATGGCTACTTCCCGTCCTCTCAGTGAAAATGTTCCAAATGCGCTGTCACCGCACGGCTAATCATCTGTCGGTTCTCGATCATGTTGGAATAAGATCCATTGATCCTTTTGCATCTGTCACACGCCGAACAATCGCGAGTTTGAAGCTCATCACAGTCATCCCTTCCTGGATCCTACTCGGAATACCACAGACAAGGTTTAGACTTTCCGAATCTCAAGAATGACTGCCAATAATTCTAGCCTATACCACGAAGGTTCCAATCTTATATTAGAAACCCAAGAGATACGCATTCAAGCCATTGCTAGTAGAACAGAGGTGGTTGTCAGACACATGTTCATAGGTGAGAATGATGATGAGTGTCACGGATCATCACATTTGTCAAGTTGAAGAACGAATGAATATCTTAGAGAAGAAGCAGGCGTGAATTGAATAGAAGAACAATAGTAATAGTATTAATTCATGAAGAACAGCAGAGTTCCACACCTTAATCTATGGTGTGTAGAAACTCCACCGTTGAGAATACATAAGAACAAAAGGTCCAGGCATGGCCGTGAGGCCAGCCCCCAAATGTGAAAAGGTCTATGAAAGTATGATCAAGTGTGTAAAATACAATAACAAAAGGTCCTATTTATAGAAGACTAGTAGCCTAGGGTTACAGAAATAAGTAATTAATGCAGAAATCTTCTTCCGGGCCCACTTGGTGTGTGCTTGGGCTGAGCATTGAAGCTTTCATATGTAGAGACTTTTCTTGGAGTTAAACACCAGCTTTTGTACCAGTTTGGGTGTTTAACTCCAGCTTTTATGCCAGTTCTAGCGTTTTGACGCCAGAATTTTTGTGCTGACTTGGAACGCCGGTTTGGGCCATCAAATCTCGAGCAAAGTATAGACTATTATATATTGATGGAAAGCCCAGGATGTCTACTTTCTAATGCAATTAAGAGCGCGCCAATTGGGCTTTTGTAGCTCTAGAAAATCCACTTAGAGTGCAGGGAGGTCAGAATCCAACAGCATCTGCAGTCCTTTTTCAGCCTCTGAATCAGATTTTTGCTCAGGTCCCTCAATTTCAGCCAGAAAATACCTGAAATAACAGAAAAATACACAAACTCATAGTAAAATCCAGAAATTTAATTTTTATTTAAAAACTAATAAAAACATAATAAAAACTAACTAAAATATACTAAAAACATACTAAAAACGATGCCAAAAAGCGTATAAATTATCCGCTCATCACAACACCAAACTTAAATTGTTGCTTGTCCCCAAGCAACTAAAAATCAAATAGGATAAAAAGAATAGAATATACAATGAATTCCAAAAACATCTATGAAGATCAGTATTAATTAGATGAGTGGGGCTATTAGCTTTTTGCTTCTGAATAGTTTTGGCGTCTCACTTTATCCTTTGAAGTTCAGAATGGTTGGCTTCTATAGGAACTCATAATCCATATAGTGTTATTGATTCTCCTAGTTAAGTATGTTGATTCTTGAACAAAGCTACTTTATGAGTCTTGGCCGTGACCCTAAGCATTTTGTTTTCCAGTATTACCACCGGATACATAAATGCCACAGACACATAACTGGGTGAACCTTTTCAGATTGTGACTCAGCTTTGCTATAGTCCCCAATTAGAGGTGTCCAGATCTCTTAAGCACACTCTTTTTGCTTTGGACCATGACTTTAACTGCTCAGTCTCAAGTTTTCACTTAACACCTTCACGCCACAAGCACATGGTTAGGGACATCTTGGTTTAGCCGCTTAGGCCAGGATTTTATTCCTGTAGGCCCTCCTATCCACTGATACTCAAAGCCTTGGATCCTTTTTATTACCCTTGCCTTTTGGTTTTAAGGGCTATTGGCTTTTTCTGCTTGCTTTTCTTTTTCTTTCTTTTTCTTTTATTTTTCACCATTTTTTTATCTTTTTTTTCTCTTTTTTTTTTTCGCAAGCTTTTCACTGCTTTTTCTTGCTTCAAGAATCAATTTTATGATTTTTCAGATCATCAAATAATATTTCTCCTTTTTCTATCATTCTTTCAAGAGCCAACAATTTTAACATTCTTAAACAACAAATTCAAAAATATGCACTGTTCAAGCATTCATTCAGAAGAACAAAAGTATTGCCACCACATCAAAATAATTAAACTATTTTAAAATTCGAAATTCATGTACTTCTTTTTCTTTTTCAATTAAAAACATTTTTCATTAAAGAAAGGTGATGGATTCATATTCATAACTTTAAGGCATAAATGATCATGTAATAAAGACACAAACATAGATAAACATAAAGCATAAAATTTCGAAAAATAGAAACATAAGGAACAAGGAAATTAAAGAACGGGTCCACCTTAGTGATGGCAACTAGTTCTTCCTCTTGAAGATCTTATGGAGTGCTTGAGCTCCTCAATGTCTCTTCCTTGCCTTTGTTGCTCCTCTCTCATGACTCTTTGATCTTCTCTAATTTCATGAAGGAGGATGGAATGTTCTTGGTGCTCTACCCTTAGTTGTCCCATATTGGAACTTAATTCTCCTAGGGAGGTGTTAATTTGCTCCCAATAGTTTTGTGGAGGAAAATGCATCCCTTGAGGTATCTCAGGAATTTCATGATGAGGAATTTTCTCATGCCCTTGTCCATGAGTGGGATCTCTTGTTTGCTCCATCCTTTTCTTAGTAATGGGCTTGTCCTCATCAATGAGGATGTCTTCCTCTATGTCAATTTCAGCTGAATTGCAAAGGTGACAAATAAGATGAGGGAAGGCTAACCTTGACAAAGTAGAGGACTTGTCCGCCACCTTGTAGAGTTCTAGGGATATAACCTTATGAACTTCTACTTCCTCTCCAATCATGATGCTATGAATCATGATCGCCCGGTCTATAGTAACTTCAGACCGGTTGCTAGTGAGAATGATTGAGTGTTGGATGAACTCCAACCATCCCCTAGCCACGGGCTTGAGGTCATGCCTTCTTAGTTGAACCGGATTTCCTCTTGAATCTCTCTTCCATTGAGCGCCCTCTTCACAAATGTCTATGAGGATTTGGTCCAACCTTTGATCAAAGTTGACCCTTCTAGTGTAGGGGTGTGCATCTCCTTGCATCATTGGCAAGTTGAATGCCAACCTTACATTCTCCGGACTAAAATCTAAGCATTTCTCCCGAACCATTGTAAGCCAATTCTTTGGGTCCGGGTTCACACTTTGATCATGGTTCTTGGTGATCCATGCATTGGCATAGAACTCTTGAACCATTAAGATTTTGACTTATTGAATGGGGTTGGTGAGAGCTTCCCAACCTCTTCTTCGAATCTCATGTCGGATCTCCGGATATTCACCCTTTTTGAGTTTGAAAGGGACCTCGGGGATCACCTTCTTCTTGGTCACGACTTCATAGAAGTGGTCTTGATGCACCCTTGAGATGAATCTCTCCATCTCCCATGACTCGGAGGTGGAAGCTTTTGCCTTCCCTTTCCTCTTTCTAGAGGTTTCTCCGGCTTTTGGTGCCATAAATGGTTATGGAAAAACAAAAAGCTTTAGCTTTTACCACACCAAACTTAGAAGGTTTTCTCGTTCTTGAGCAAAAGAAGAAAGAAGAGAGTAGAAGAAGAAGAAATAGAGGAGATGGAAGGGGCTTAGTGTTTCGGCCAAGGGGGAGAAGTAGTGTGTATGTTGAGTGAAAATGAAAGAGTGAAGATGGATTTATATAGGAGTAGAGAGGGGGGTATGGTTCGGCCATGATGGGTGGGTTTGGGAGGGAAAGTGGTTTGAATTTGAATGGTGAGGTAGGTGGGGTTTTTTGAAGGATGGATGTGAGTGGTGAAGAGAATGGTAGGATTTGATAGGTGAGGGGTTTTTGGGGAAGATGTATTGAGGTGATTGGTGAAGGGGGGAAGAAGAGAGAGAGATGAGGTAGGTGGGGATCCTGTGAGGTCCACAGATCCTGAGGTGTCAAGGATTTTTTATCCCTGCACCAAGTGGCGTGCAAAACGCCCCTTTCTGCCAATCCTGGCGTTAAACGCCAGGTTGCTGCCCATTTCTGGCATTTAACGCCAGCTTCTTGCCCTTTTCTGGCGTTAAACACCAGCTCCATGCCCATTCTGGCGTTAAACGCCCAGAATGGTGCCAGGTTGGGCGTTTAACGCCCATTCTGCTGCCCTTACTGGTGTTTAAACGCTAGTAGGCTTCTCCTCTAGGGTGTGCTGTTTTTTATTCTATTTTTCAGTTTGTTTTTGCTTTTTCAATTGTTTTTGTGACTTCACATGATCATCAACCTATAAAAAACATAAAATAAAAATAAAAAATAGGGATTTAACATAGATAAGTAAAATTGGGTTGCCTCCCAACAAGCGCTTCTTTAATGTCGGTAGCTTGACAGTGGCCTCTCATGGAGTCTCACAGATACTCAGAGCATGATGGTGGCCTCTCAACACCAAATTTAGAGTTTGGTTGTGGCCTCCCAAAACCAAACTTAGAGTTTGAATGTGGGGGTTTTTTTTGACTCTGCATTAAGAGAAGCTTTTCATGCTTCTTCTCCATGATTACAGAGGGAGATCATTGAGCTTTAAACACAAGGGAGTCCTCATTCACTTGAAGGACCAATTCTCCTCTGTCAACATCAATCACAGCTTTTGCTGTGGCTAGGAAGGGTCTGCCAAGGATGATGGATTCATCCATACACTTCCCAGTCTCTAAGATTATGAAATAAGCAGGGATGTAATGGTCTTCAACCTTTACCAAGACATCCTCTACAAGTCCATAAGCTTGTTTCCTTGAATTGTCTGCCATCTCTAATGAGGTTCTTGCTGCTTGCACCTCAAAAATTCCTAGTTTCTCCATTACAGAGAGAGGCATGAGGTTTATGCTTGACCTTAGGTCACACAGAGCCTTTTCAAAGGTCATGGTGCCTATGGTACAAGGTATTGAGAACTTTCCAGGATCTTGTCCCTTTGGGGATAATCTCTGCCTAGTCAAGTCATCCAGTTCTTTGGTGAGCAAGGGGGGTTCATCCTCCCAAGTCTCATTACCAAATAACTTGGCATTTAGTTTCATGATTGCTCCAAGGTACTCAGCAACTTGCTCTTCAGTAACATCTTCATCCTCTTCAGAGGAAGAATACTCATCAGAGTTCATGAATGGCAGAAGTAAATTTAATGGAATCTCTATGGTCTCAGTGTGAGCCTCAGATTCCCATGGTTTCTCATTAGAAAACTCCATGGAGGCCAGTGGACGTCCATTGAGATCTTCCTCAGTGGAGATCACTGCCTTTTCCTCCTCTCCAGGTTCGGCCGTGTGGGTCATGGTGATGGCCTTGCACTCTTTTTTTGGATTCTCTTCTGTATTGCTTGGAAGAGTACTAGGAGGGAGTTCAGTAACTTTCTTACTCAACTAACCTACTTGTGCCTCCAAATTTCTAATGGAGGACCTTGTTTCAGTCATGAAACTTTGAGTGGTTTTGATTAGATCAGAGACTATGGTTGCTAAGTCAGAGTGGCTTTGCTTAGAATTATCTGTCTGTTGCTGAGAAGATGATGGAAAAAGTTTGCCATTGCTAAACCTATTTCGTCCATCATTATTGTTGTTGAAGCCTTGTTGAGGCCTCTCTTGATCTTTCCATGAGAGGTTTGAATGATTTCTCCATGAAGGATTATAGGTGTTTCCATAGAATTCTCCCATGTAATTCACCTCTTCCATTGCTGGGTTCTCAGGATCATAAGCTTCTTCTTCAGATGAAGCTTCTTTGGTACTGACTGTTGCTGCTTGCATTCCAGACAGACTTTGAGAAATCATATTGACTTGTTGAGTCAATATTTTGTTCTAAGCCAATATGGCATTCAGAGTATCAATCTCAAGAACTCCTTTCTTTTGACTTGTCCCATTATTCACAGGATTCCTTTTAGAGGTGTACATGAATTGGTTATTTACAACCATTTCAATGAGTTCCTGAGCTTCTGCAGGTGTCTTCTTCAGATGAAGAGATCCTCCAGCAGAGTTGTCCAATGACATCTTAGACAGTTCAGACAGACCATCATAGAAGATACCTATGATGCTCCATTTTGAAAGCATGTCAGAAGGGCACCTTCTGATTAATTGCTTTTATCTTTCCCAAGCTTCATAGAGGGATTCACCTTCCTTCTGTCTGAAGGTTTGGACTTCCACTCTAAGCTTACTCAATTTTTGAGGTGGAAAGAATTTTGCCAAGAAGGCATTGACTAGTTTTTCCTAAGAGTTCATGCTTTTTTTAGGTTGTGAATCCAACCATGTTCTAGCTCTGTCTCTTATAGCAAAGGGAAAAAGCATAAGTCTATTGACCTCAGGATCAACCCCATTGGACTTGACAGTGTCACAGATTTGCAAGAATTCAGCTAAGAACTGATGAGGATCTTCCAATGGAAGTCCATGAAACTTGCAATTCTGTTGCATCAGAGAAACTAATTGAGGCTTAAGATCAAAGTTGTTTGATCCAATGGCAGGGATTGAGATGCTTCTCCCATAGAAGTCAGGAGTAGGTGCAGTAAAGTCACCAAGCACCTTCCTTGCATTGTTGGCATTGTTGTTGTTTTCGGCTGCCATGTCTTTTTCTTGTTTGAAAAGTTCTGTTAGGTCCTCTATAAAGAGTTGTACTTTAGCTTCTATTAGTTTTCTCTTCAAGGTCCTTTCAGGTTCAGGATCAGCTTCAACAAGAATACCTTTGTCCTTGCTTCTGCTCATATGAAAAGAGAAGAAGAAAGTATGGAATCCTCTATGTCACAGTATAGAGATTCCTTGAAGTGTCAGAGGAAAAGAAGAATAGAAGGAGAAGGTAGAAAGAGAAGAATTCGAACTTATCAAGAGGGATAGAGTTCGAATTGTTGATAGTGGAGGAGTGTTAGTCCTTTAAATAGAAGGATGTGAGAAGAGGGGAAGAATTTTCGAAATTAAAGTAAAAGATTTTGAAATAATTAAAAGAAATTTTGAAAATTTGATTGGTGATTTTCGAGAATTAAAGTTGGGAAAGAAATTAAGTGATTTTTGAAAAAGATTTTTGAAATTAGAAATAAAAAAGATATGATTGAAAATTATTTTGAAAAAGATGTGATTAAGAAGATATGATTGAAAAGATATGGTTTTAAAAAGATATGATTGAAAGGATATAATTGAAAAACAATTTAAAAAGATTTGATTTTAAAATTAATGACTTGGCTAACAAGAAATTTAAAAGATATGATTCAGATATTAAACCTTTCTTAACAAGAAAGCAACATACTTGAAATTTTTGAATCAAATCATTAATTGTTAGCAAGTATTTTCGAAGATAGTAAAAAAATGGAAAGAAATTTATTTTGAAAAGATATGATTGAAAATATATGATTTGAAAAAGATTTGATTTTGAAAACTTATGAAAACTTGAAAAAAATTTGAATTAAAAACAAAATCTTCCCTCTTATGTCATCCTGGCGTTAAACGCCCAGAATGGTATCCATTCTGGCATTTAACGCCCAAAATGCTACCCTTTTGGGCGTTTAACGCCCAGCCAGGTACCCTGGCTGGCATTTAAATGCCAGTTTTCCTTCTTCACTGGGCGTTTTGAATGCCCAGCTTTTTCTGTATAATTCCTCTGCTGCATGTTCTGAATCTTCAATTCTCTGTATTATTGACTTGGAAAGACATAATTTTGAAAAATTTTTGGATTTTTAATGATGAGGAACAATCAAAATGCAATTAAACATGGAAAACTAAGATCAAATTCATAATGCATGCAAGGCACCAAACTTAAAAGTTTGTATACTAAGGACTATAACAATTTGAAAAATGCATGTGAGAAACAACTAAACACACAAAACAAGAGAATTTAAAGATCAGAGCAAGGAAATCATCAAGAACATCTTGAAGATCAATGACGAACATAATGCATGTAATTTTTGAAAATTAGAAGAATAAAGACATGCAATTGACACCAAACTTAAAATTAGACACTAGACTCAAACAAGAAACATAGAATATTTTTTATTTTTATGGTTTTATAAAATTTTTTTGTGATTTTTCAAAAATTGAGTGGAGAAGAAAAGAAAGGGATTCAAAATTTTTAATAAGAATTCCAGGAATCATTGCAATGCTAGTCTAAGAGTCCGGTCCAGGAATTAGACATGGCTTACTAGCCAGCCAAGCTTTCAAAGAAAGCTCCGGTCCAAAACACTAGACATGGCCAATGGCCAGCCAAGCTTTAGCAGATCATTGCTCACAACAGCAAAATTGATAGAAATCAACAAGCTCTTGTGATGATAAGTTGAAACCTCGGTCCAAAAGATTAGACATGGCTTCACAGCCAGCCAGACTTCAACAAATCATCATGAAACTCTAGAATTCATTCTTAAAACTCTGAAGAACAAAATAGAAAAAGTTTTTTGTATTTTTGAAAAAAAATTTTCGAAAATAAAAAGTAAAAAGCAATAAGATGAGCCGTCAGTTGTCCAAACTCGAACAATCCTTGGCAACGGCGCCAAAAACTTGGTGCACGAAATTGTGATCATCAATGGCGCCAACAACTTGGTGCACACAATTGTAATCTCAACTCTTTATCACAACTCCTCACAACTAACCAGCAAGTGCACTGGGTCGTCCAAGTAATAAACCTTACGTGAGTAAGGGTCGATTCCACGGAGATTGTTGGCTTGAAGCAAGCTATGGTCATCTTTTAAATCTCAGTCAGGCGAATTCAAATGGTTATGGAGAATTGATAATTATAAAATAGAATAAAGATAGAGATACTTATGTAATTCATTGGTAGGAATTTTAGATAAGTGTATGAAGATGCTTTATTCCTTCTGAACCTCTGCCTTCCTATTGCCTCCTTCCAACCATTCATACTCCTTTCCATGGCAAGCTTTATGTTGGGCATCACCGTTGTCAATGGCTACTTCCCGTCCTCTCAATGAAAATGTTCCAAATGCGCTGTCACCACACGGCTAATCATCTGTCAGTTCTCGATCATGTTGGAATAAGATCTATTGATCCTTTTGCGTCTGTCACACGCCCAACAATCGCGAGTTTGAAGCTCGTCACAGTCATCCCTTCCCGGATCCTACTCGGAATACCACAGACAAGGTTTAGACTTTCCGGATCTCAAGAATAACCGCCAATAATTCTAGCCTATACCACGAAGGTTCCAATCGTAGATTAGAAACCCAAGAGATACGCATTCAAGCCATTGCTAGTAGAACATAGGTGGTTGTCAGGCACATGTTCATAGGTGAGAATGATAATGAGTGTCACGGATCATCACATTCATCAAGTTGAAGAACGAATGAATATCTTAGAGAAGAAGCAGGCGTGAATTGAATAGAAGAACAATAGTAATTGTATTAATTCATGAAGAACAGCAGAGCTCCACACCTTAATATATGGTGTGTAGAAACTCCACCGTTGAGAATACATAAGAACAAAAGGTCCAGGCATGGCCGTGAGGCCAGCCCCCAAATGTGAAAAGGTCTATGAAAGTATGATCAAGTGTGTAAAATACAATAGCAAAAGGTCCTATTTATAGAAGACTAGTAGCCTAGGGTTACAGAAATAAGTAATTAATGCAGAAATCTTCTTTCGGGCCCACTTGGTGTGTGCTTGAGCTGAGCATTGAAGCTTTCATATGTAGAGACTTTTCTTGGAGTTAAACGCCAGCTTTTGTGCCAGTTTGGGCATTTAATTCCAGCTTTTATGCCAGTTCTGGCGTTTTGACGCCAGAATTTTTGTGCTGACTTGGAACGCCATTTTGGGCCATCAAATCTCCGGCAAAGTATGGACTATTATATATTGATGGAAAAGAGCGTGCCAATTGGGCTTATGTAGCTCCAGAAAATCCACTTCGAGTGCAGGGAGGTCGGAATCCAACAGCATCTGCAGTCTTTTTTCAGCCTCTGAATCAGATTTTTGCTCAGGTCCCTCAATTTCAGCCAGAAAATACCTAAAATCATAGAAAAACACACAAACTCATAGTAAAGTCCAGAAATGTGATTTTTATTTAAAAACTAATAAAAACATAATAAAAACTAACTAAAATATACTAAAAACATACTAAAAACAATGCCAAAAAACGTATAAATTATCCGCTCATCACTTCCCAAGAAGAGGCTCAATTGGTTTGGCTACAAGAGGTACGGTTTAAGTTTCATTTAAGTACCGTATGGTGTGATGAGAATTCCTAGGCTAGATGCCCCTAGGATTAAGTTTGGATTGTGTGAATGGTTGGTGCTAATATGCATAGTTGATATGTAATGTAAATTAATGGTCGGTTTGAAAATTGTGTGGATTTGTATTTTGGTGTATTGAGAATTTGATGAATTGGACAATGAGTATTGGTTTGTGGAATATGCAATTAAATTGTGAATTTGGGCCGGAGGCCGTGAATTTTGGGCCAGAGGCCGAAAAGAGGTAAAGAAGGTAAGTTGACGTGTGTATTGTGTGATGATATAAGTAATTGGATGGATTTTATATATTGAATGTGTGAATAATTGGTTTGGTTATTGAATAATATGTTTGAGGAATTGAAGTGTAAAATTTGATGGTTTTGGGTGAAATTGTGTAGATGACGTAGGTTTGATTTTGTTTGAGTGTAATTATGTGAATGTGATTGGGTTGTGGTCATTTGGATAAGTGGAAATGAATTTGGCTTGGGAACATTGGAAAAATTGGTGATTTCTATGTTTGGGTAAAAACTGATTTTTGACCAACTTTGGCGGTCCATAACTCGGTCCACAAAGTTTGGAATTCATCAAATTTGGATTTTTATGAGAGTTTATTTAACAAACTTTCCAACGGTTTAGAAATGGTTGAAAAAAGAATTTTGTAGAAGAAGTTATGTGTGTTGGAAGTTTGGGGTTTGAAACTGTGAATTCTGCAGCTTTTTAACTTAGTAAAATTTTTGGCAGAATGCACTCCCACGCGTAGGCGTGCCCGACGCGCACGCGTCATTTTCAAATGTTCACTACCCATGCGTGCGCTTGGCCGATGCGTACGCGTCGATGTGCTGATCCAATTGCCTAGCCAAATTTCCGAGAGTTGTGCGAGCATTGCGCTGGCTTTGTGCGTGGGGCACAAAACGCACCCACGCGTATGCACAGCTGATGCGTACGCGTCGCTTTGTTTTTCTGATCCCACCCGTACGTGTGGGCGACACGCACACGTCACTTTGTTTTTCTGGTTTTCACGCGTGCGCGTGGGCAGCGCACACGCGTGACCCTATTTTCACCCCAAGGTTGATTTTTGAGTTTTCAAAGCCAAATTTCAGACTTCTGAGTCTCCATTCGCACCCTTTATGTCCTAGATCTTTATAGTATACATAGTAATAAAAAGAAGCTAGGACATGTGATAACTTGTAGTTGAAGTAAGTGATATTAATAATGAGTTATGTTTAATGATGACTGTATGAGTTGTTGAGGGTGATGATAGAAGTGCGGTGTATGCCGTGAGCCAAAAGGCTGTATTTGATAACGATTATTGGCTGGTTATGGGTTATGCTATGAGTTGGATGGCTATGATAAATATTGATTTTTGGCTAGTTATGGGTTATGCCATGAGCCGGATGGCTATGATAAATATTGATTTATAGTTGGAAATGAAAATATAGCTTTGAATGATTGCTTTATCTTGAGCTCTTTTTCTAGAAAGTGCGACCCCAGAGAAATAGAGGAAGGTGAGGATCCCTTTCTTTGTTCTTCTTGGTATTGTAAAATCGCCCCCAGCGAGATGGTGGGAAGTTAGGATCCCCTCCTTGGTTCCTCCTGGGCATATGAGAACGTACCTCCTGGGTAGATGCAAGGGTTGTGGTTGCGCCCCACTTGCTCCAGGTTGGTTAGTATAGAGGCTCCCCGGGTAGACGCAAGGGTTGTGGTTTTATCCCACTTGCCCCGATTATTATGAGTGATGTATAAATGTACAATCATGCGATGTATAAATGACGATATGGTCATAATGGATGATTATGGAATGTTATGAATGAATGAGTAATGATTATCTGAGATACTAGTTTCCCTGGATGAAAGCAGTGACTAGCCACCACGTGCTCCAGGTTGAGACTCGATACTCTGCTGACCCTATGTCGTATGGCCGAACACTGTGAAAGTTCCAGATGAGGTTGCCCCCGTGGATAAACACCAGTGTGGGTGTTGTGTCGATAAACACCAGTATGAGTGTTGTATGATTATAATTATGATCATGATTATGATTGAGAATAACTTTAGTTGGAGATGCACGACAGAGGTACAGTCCAATGGTTAGCTACCAGGACTTGTCGGGTTGGCTATATAACCGACAGATGATATCATCAGCTATAGGGCAGGCATTCATCATTTGCATATGTTTGAATTGTTTGGATTTGCCTATTTTTTTTTATTGTTATATCATATACGTTATGTTACCTGATTATATGCTACTTGTTCTACTTGTACTTTAATTGTGTATTACTTTCCTGTATTGCTTGTGTTTGTATAACTGAGAGGTCCCTCATGCTGGTGTCAGTGGACGCTGAGAGCTGTTCTTGATGAGATGAATTGATGATGTGACTGAATAATGATGATGATCATTGAATGAGATAATTTGAGCTCCCTGGGTAGATGATGCGTGAGCATCTTTCCTATCTTTTCCTAGTGAATTTGCATCTAATTTGTTGAGTTTAATTAAGAATTAATTATATTTTAGGTACTATGGATGCTATTTTGAGTTTTGTGCAATTTTATTTATTTTAGGTAGCATTCGGATGGATTTGATGAAGTTTCTGCAGAGAAAGAGATGAAACCAAGGAGATGACCAGCGAATACTGACGCGGACGCATGGTTCACGCGATCGCGCAGAATGGAGGAGATCGCAATGACGCGATTGCGTGCCTGACGTGAACGCGTGGACAAGAATCTGCACAAATGACGCGAACGCATGGACGACCCGGACGCGTCACATGCGCCACGTGCAGAAAATGTTGAAAAACGCTGGGGGCGATTTCTGGGCTGTTTTGACCCAGTTCTTAGCCCAGAAATCACAGATTAGAAGCTGCATAATGGACAAATCAAGTGGTCCTACTCATCAGCTGAAGACTTCTTAATTAATTCGAATTTAAATTCAAATCTTATTTTAGGAAAATATATTATTTTAATTTTAATTTTAGAAATTTGATTTTTAAATTATTAGGATTAGTTATAAAAGAGATCCCAATAGGGTGGTTCTAGGGGAACATTCCACAACATTATTCCATACAAATTTATATTCCGTATTCCATGAGCAACTAATCCTCCACTATTAAGGTTAGGAGCTCTGTCTATTGTATGGATTGATAATATTATTTTTCTTTTTTAATTCATGTTTTGATTTATATTCAATAATTGTTTTCGTTCTTTATTTTATGACTTTGGGTGGAACGGAAGTATGACCCATGTTCTATTTGAGTTCTTGTAAAACTTGGAAAAGCTCTTTACTTGAACAATAGCTTGAAAACATATTATCCTAAATTTCTAATTGTTTGTATTTAACAGGATACGTGACATATAATCCCTTTATTTTTGGATAATTAGGATTCTTGTGGCATATAAACTAGAATTTGATCATCACCCTCTAATTGGAATTAATTGACCAAGGAATTGGCAGTTGATGAATTTTAGAAGAGACTAGGAAGGTCTAAGGAATTAGGGTCTAGTCACAAATAGTTTGCCATGAATTAAATCTTGCATGATTAAAATAGTTAATAAGAAAAGTCAATCCAGAAAATAGATAACTCTAAAACCTTAACTGTCTTCTCCATATATTATTCCCAACTTTATTACTTGCCCTTCTTTAATATTTTTGCTATTGTTTAATGTCTTTGAACTCCCAAAACTATTTTCTATTTGTCTAACTAATCCTATCAAACGCTATTATTGCTTAATCCATCAATCCTCGTGGGATCGACCCTTACTCACGTAAGGTATTACTTGGTACGACCCGGTGCACTTGCCGGTAAGTTAGTGGGTTATAAATTCCGCATCAAGTTTTTGGCGCCGTTGCCGGGGATTTACTGTGATTAACAACTATTTGGTTTTTGATTGCTTAGATTAGATAATTTTTCTTTATTATTATATTTTTTTATTATTAATTTTTATTTTGCATTTTGACGTTATTTTTTTTTTCTTTTACATTAATTTTTTTTCTTTTACGTTATTTACTTTCTTTTCCTTTTTGTTTATATCCCCCCTCCCCTGTTTCATTTTTCGTTCTTTCTTTTTATTATAAAAAAATTAATTAAATAAATAATTAATACTAATAATTTTTCTTAATTTCTGAAATTAAGTTTGGTGTCCTCTATTTATTTTTATTTTAATGTTTCCTGTTTATTTTTATTTTTAAAATTTTAAAATTTTTATTTATTTAGTATTTTTGTTTTATTATTTTACACAAGTTACCTCACAAGGACTTCTCTGCACTCTGACGTAGAGAGTCCCATCTTTTCTTGTCTTCTGGTTGTTTATGCGCAGGAACAGAGACAAAGATCATCTCTTAGACTTTGATCCTGAACCTGAAAGAACTTTCAGGCGACGTTTACTACAAGCAAGACTTTGCAAGGCTGCAGAATCCACTATGGCAAATAATAATGCTAATGCCAATGTGGTAAATCCGAATGGGGATGATCAACAGAGGAGAGTGCTTGGCTCTTATTCTACCCCTACTGCGGATCTTTATGGAAAAAGTATCGTGGTGCCTCCAATAACTGCAAACAACTTTGAGTTGAAGCCACAATTGGTCACCCTGGTGCAGCAAAACTGCCAGTATCATGGACTTCCTCATGAAGATCCAAATCAGTTCATATCTGATTTTCTGCAAATATGTGACACTGTGAAGATAAATGGAGTAAACCCAGAGGTGTACAAACTCATGCTTTTCCCATTTGCTCTGAGGGATAAAGCAAAGCTATGGCTAGATTCCCAACCAAAGGAGAGTCTGAATACGTGGGAAAAGGAAGTTACGGAGTTTCTCACTAAATTCTTCCCAACAAAGAAGCTGACTAAGCTTAGGTTGGAGGTTCAGACTTTCAAGGAAAAGGAGGGTGAAACTCTTTATGAAGCTTGGGAGAGATACAAGCTACTGACTAGGCAATGCCCTCCGGACATGTTCTCCAAGTGGATCCAACTAGATATTTTTTATGAAGGCTTGGGTGAGATGTCCAAGATGAGCTTAGATACCTCTGCAGGCGGTTTATTGCACAAGAAGAAGACACCATAGGAGACTATTGAGCTAATTGAATTGGTTGCAAGCAACCAATATTTATATTCATCTAACAGGAATCTTGTGAACTCTGAGACCGCTCAGAAGAGAGGCGTGCTGGAAGTAGAAGCTGTTAATGCTCTTCTTGCTCAGAACAAGCTTATGTCTCAACAGATAAATCTACTTACTAAACAGATGGGTGGCATGCAAGTCTCAGCTATCAACACTCAAAATCCACCCCAAGATACCTCCTATGACATGGCAGGTAACTTTGTGCAAAATGATAATTATGATTATGCTCAACCCTCTTCTGAACAGGTGAATTACATGGGGAGTGGTCCTAGAAATCCCAACAATGATCCATATTCTAAGACATACAATCAGAGGTGGAGGAATCACCCAAATTTTGGGTGGAGAGATCAACCTCAGAGACCTCAGAACTTCAACAATAGTTCTCAGGGCGGTTTTTAACAGAACAACTATAATAACTGCCAATTTCAGTCTCAGCAACAACAACCACCTCAGCAGGCAAATTCTAAATCCCAAGAAGATTCTAAGTGGGAGATGATGATGAGTTTTGTGCAAGAAACCAGAGCCTCCATTAGAAACTTGGAGGTGCAAATGGGTCAAATGAGCAAGCAATTACCTGAAAGGTCTTCAAATACATTCCCTGGTGATATAGTGGTGAACCCAAGAGAAGATTGCAAGGCTATTCAATTGAGAAGTGGTAAGGTAGCTGGTTCTGAGACTAAGGTCAATGAAGATCTAGTTGAAAAGGAAGCTCCAGAGGAGAAGAAGGAAGAAGTAGAGCACGCCCCTCCTAAACGTGCAGACAACCCATTTCCTGACTCTCTTGACACTTATCCCACCTTACCAAAGGCCCCTGAATACAAGCCAAAAATGCCATATCCTCAGAGGCTTCAGAAGGCGTCCAAAGAAAAGCAATTCTCTAAATTTTTAGATGTCTTCAAGAAGCTGCAGATCAACATTCCTTTTGCAGAGGCTCTGGAGCAAATGTCTCTCTACGCTAAATTTATGAAACAGATGTTGACCCACAAGAGGAATTGGAAGGAGCAAGAAACAGTGGTGCTAACCAAGGAATGCAGTGTTATTATTCAACACACCCTTCCTGAGAAGATGCCAGACCCAGGGAGCTTTGTCATTCCTTGCACCATTAGAGAAGTCGGCATTCAAAGAGCTTTATGTGATCTTGGAGCTAGCATCAACTTCATGCCACTTTCAGTGATGAAAAGCTTCAAATTGAGGAGGTAAAGCCTACTCGTATTTCTCTTCAACTTGCTGATCTTTCTATTAAATTACCTGTGGGTGTAGTTGAAGATTTACTTGTTAAGGTAGGACCATTTATTTTCCCTGTTGATTTTGTTATATTAGACATGGAAGAGGAGGTAAAACCCTCTATTATACTTGGTAGACCCTTTTTAGCTACAGGTAGAGCTCTGATTGATGTGCAAAAGGGTGAATTGACCCTGAGGGTCAATGAAGAACAGGTGGTCCTAAATGTTTTTGAAGCCCTCAAGCACCCCAATGATTCTGAGGGGTGTATGAAAATAGATGTTATTGAACCACTTGTTCAAGAAGTACTCGAAACTGAGGTACTTGATGATGTTCTGGATCCTATTTCTGAGTGTGAATTAGTTGAAGCTGACAATTCACCACCCCAAAAGAAGCTGATGAACACGCCAATCAAGGAGGAGGAAGCCCCCAAGCTTGAGCTCAAACCCTTACCCCATTCTCTGAAATTTGTGTTCTTGGGTGGAAATAATTCATATCCAGTAATTATTAGCTCTTCCCTGAAGCCTGAAGAGGAAGAAGCGCTTGTTTCAGTGCTCAAGAGCCATAAAACAGCTCTTGGGTGGACCATTAGTGACTTGAAAGGGATTAGTCCAACCAAGTGTATGCATAAAATCCTCCTTGAAGATGATGCCAAACCAGTTGTGCAACCACAAAGGAGACTCAATCCAACTATGAAAGAGGTGGTCCAAAAAGAGGTAATGAAGTTATGGGAAGCAGGTATTATTTACCCTATTTCTGACAGTCCTTGGGTAAGTCCTGTGCAGGTAGTTCCCAAGAAAGGAGGGATGACAGTGATCAAGAATGAAAAGAATGAGCTTATTCCTACAAGAACAATCACAGGATGGAGAATGTGCATAGATTACAGGAGGCTCAACACTGCTACAAGGAAGGATCATTTCTCCCCCCCCTTTCATTGATCAGATGCTTGAGAGGTTAGCTGGTCAAGCTTTTTATTGTTTTCTAGATGGATATTCTGGATATAATCAAATTGCAGTGGACCCAGCATTCACATGCCCCTTTGGAGTATTTGCCTACAGGAGAATGCCATTTGGACTATGCAATGCTCCAGCAACTTTTCAGAGGTGTATGCTTTCAATTTTTTCTGATATGGTTGAAAAGTTTATTGAGATATTTATGGATGACTTTTCTGTTTTTGGTAATTCTTTTGAATCCTGCCTTAAACATTTATCTCTTGTCTTGAAATAGTGTCAAGAATCAAACCTTGTTTTAAATTGGGAAAAATGCCATTTTATGGTTACAGAAGGCATTGTTCTTGGACACCGGATTTCAAGTAAGGGAATTGAGGTTGACAGAGCAAAGGTGGAGGTAATTGAAAAATTACCACCACCAACTAATGTTAAGGCAATTAGGAGTCTCTTGGGTCATGCAGGATTTTATAGAAGATTTATAAAAGATTTTTCTAAAATTGCTAAACCATTGAGCAACCTTTTGGTTCTTGATTTTCCTTTTGTCTTTGATTCTGATTGTCTGCATGATTTTGAAACTCTGAAGGCAAACCTTATCTCTGCTCCCATTATAGCTCTCCCTGACTGGGATTTACTATTTGAGTTAATGTGTGATGCTAGAGATTTTGCTATAGGAGCTGTTTTAGGACAGAGGCATGGTAAGCTTGTACATGTCATTTACTATGCCAGTCGTGTGTTAAATGATGCTCAAAAGAATTACACAACTACAGAAAAGGAATTATTAGCTGTTGTGTATGCTGTTGATAAGTTTAGGTCCTATTTACTCGGTTCTAAGGTTATTGTTTATACTGACCATGCTGCTTTGAAGTACCTTCTAACTAAACAGGATGCTAAACCAAGATTAATAAGATGGGTGTTGCTCCTTCAGGAGTTTGATATTGAGATAAAAGACAGGAAAGGGTCAGAAAATCAAGTAGCTGACCATCTCTCCAGAATTGAGCCTGAAGCAGGAGTACAACCACCCACAGCTGTGACTGAGACATTTCCAGATGAGCAATTGTTCCTCATTCACCAAGCTCCATAGTTTGCAGACATTGCAAATTATAAGGCCATGAATTTTATTCTAAGGGAGTACAGCAGGCAACAAGTAAAGAAGCTATTAACTGATGCAAAGTACTACATTTGGGAGGAACCATACCTTTTTAAAAGGTGTTCAGACGGTATAATCAGGAGATGTGTTCCAGATGAAGAAACACAGCAGATTCTTTGGCACTGTCATGGTTCTGAATATGGAGGCCACTTTGGTGGTGAAAGGACAGCTACAAAGGTCCTTCAGAGCGAGTTCTACTGGCCTACTCTCTTCAGAGATTCAAGAGAATTTGTGAAGCACTGTGACAGATGTGCAAAAGCCACAAATCTCCCTGCCAATCATGAAATGCCACAGCAGGGGAGTCTTGAGGTTGAGTTGTTTGATGTGTGGTGTATTGATTTCATGGGACCTTTCCCACCCTCACATTCAAACAACTATATTCTAGTGGCAGTTGATTATGTGTCCAAGTGGGTGGAAGTTGTGGCTCTACCCACCAATGATGCCATGGTGGTAATGAGCTTTCTTCAGAGATATATCTTTAGCCAATTTGGTGTCCCAAGGACACTCATTAGTGATAGAGGAAGTCACTTCTGTAACAGACAGCTAGATTCTCTTCTGCACAGATATGGAGTCCGTCATAAGGTGGCAACCCCCTATCACCCTCAGACAAGTGGACAGGTTGAAGTTTCCAACAGGGAACTTAAGAGGATTCTAGAGAAGACCATCAGTATTTCAAGAAAAGACTGGTCAAGGAAGCTTGATGATGCTCTATGGGCCTACCGAACAGCATACAAGACTCCAATTGGCATGTCCCTATATCAGTTGGTCTATGGCAAAGCCTGTCACTTGCCAGTTGAGCTGGAGCACAAGGCTTATTGGGCAATCAGGTACCTGAATCTTGATTCAGAAGCTGCAGGAATTAAGCAGATGCTTCAGTTGAATGAGCTTGATGAATTAAGATATTCAGCCTATGAGAATGCCAAGCTCTATAAAGAGAGAACTAAGCTACTGCATGACAAGAAGATTGCCATCAGAGTCTTTGAGCCAGGACAGAGAGTACTTCTATATAATTCACGGCTCAAATTGTTTCCCGGAAAGCTGAAATCCCGATGGTCAGGACCATTTGTGGTTACCAGAGCTTCACCGTACGGCCATGTAGAAATACAGGAAGAGAATTCTGACAGGAAGTTTACAGTGAATGGCCAGAGGCTGAAGCACTACCTTGGAGGCGAGATCGATCGACAGAGGTCCATTCATCTGCTGAACTAGCAGAACTGACCATCAAGCTAGTGACGTTAAAGAAGCGCTTGTCGGGAGGCAACCCTATAATTTCGTATCCTTAGTTATTTTTCGTAATAGTAGTTTTCTTACTTGTTGGTTTTTATTAAGTTCTTACTAATTTTCTGATCATGCAACGATTTTATCACAGGAACCGAACACCTCAAGCTATTTAAAAAAAAAAAAGGGGCACACGACGCGCCAGCGTCATTGACGCGAAAGCGTCAATAATGTGTGCGTGAATGATGAGCGGATATTTTATACGCTTTTTGGGGGTAATTTCATATAGTTTTTAGTATGTTTTAGTTTTTTTTTAGTTTATTTTCATTAGTTTCTAGGCAAAATTTATATTTCTGGACTTTACTATGAGTTTGTGTATTTTTCTGTAATTTCAGGTATTTTCTGGCTGAAATTGAGGGAGCTGAGCAAAAATCTGGTTCAGGCTTAAAAAGGACTGCTGATGTTGTTAGATTCTGACCTCCCTACACTCGAAATGGATTTTCTAGAGCTACAGGACTTCAAATGGCACGCTTCCAATTGCGTTGGAAAGTAGACATCCTGTGCTTTGCAGTAATATATAATAGTCCATACTTTTCTCAAGGATAGACAACGTAAACTGACGTTCAACACCAGTTTCATGTTGCTGTCTGGCGTCCAGCACCAGAAACAAGTTACAAGTTGGAGTTCAATGCCAGAAAAGGATCCAAAGCTGGCGTTGAACGCCCAAAACAGCCCTATGCACGTGATTAGCTTAAGTCTCAGCCCCAGCACACACCAAGTGGGCCCCAGAAGTGGATTTCTGCACCATCTATCATAGTTTACTCATTTTCTGTAAACCTAGGTTACTAGTTTAGTATTTAAACAACTTTTAGAGATTTATTTTGGATCTGATGACATTTAGATTTGAACATTGTACTCTTTGATGGCATGAGTCTCTAAACTCCATTGTTGGGGGTGAGGAGCTCTGCTGTGTCCTGATGAATTAATGCAAGTATTTCTGTTTTCCATTCAAACATGCGTGTTCCTATCTAAGATATCCATTCGCACTTCAACATGAATGTGATGAACGTGACAATCATCATCATTCCCCCACGAACGCGTGCCTGACAACCACTTCCATTCACCGTAGAATGAATGAATATCTCTTGGATCTCTTAATCAAAATCTTCGTGGTATAAGTTAGATTGATGGCAGCATTCAAGAGAATCCAGAAAGTCTAAACCTTGTCTGTGGTATTCCGAGTAGGATTTAGGGATTGAATGACTGTGATGAGCTTCAAACTCGCGAGTGCTGGGCGTAGTGACAGACACAAAAGGATAGTAAATCCTATTCCGGTACGATTGAGAACCTGCAGATGATTAGCCGTGCGGTGACAGTGCACCTGGACCCTTTTCACTGGAAGGATGGATGGTAGCCATTGACAACCGTGATCCACCAACACACAGCTTGCCATAGAAGGACGTGCGTGCGTGAATCAGAAAACAGAGGAAAGCAGAATTTCAGAAGACAAAGCATCTCCAAAACTTCAACATATTCTCCATCATTGCATACAAGTATAATTTGTGTTCTGCCCTTTTATTCTCTGCAATCAAATTTGATAAGTGAATTATTTTATTGTTTTCCTGACTAAGAGTTACAAGATAACCATAGATTGCTTCAAGCCAACAATCTCCGTGGGATCGACCCTTACTCACGTAAGGTATTACTTGGACGACCCAGTGCACTTGCTGGTTAGTGGTACGAGTTGTAAAAAGTGTGATTTACAATTCGTGCACCAAGTTTTTGGCGCCGTTGCCGGGGATTGTTTGAGTTTGAACAACTGACGGTGAATCTTGTTGCTTAGATTAGGAAATTTTTGTCTTTTGGGTCAGAGTCTTTTATTTTCTTTTCAAAAATTTTTCAAAAATAATTTTTCTATTAAATCTCGTGCCAAACTTTAAGTTTGGTGTTTTCTTGTTGGTTTTCCTTTGTTTTTCAAAAATTTTATTTTGGTTTTCTAAAAATTTTAAGTTTGGTGTTCTTTCTTCATGTTCTTGTGTTCTTGTGAGTCTTCAAAGTGTTCTTGAGTTTTCCTTGTGTCTTGATCTTAAAATTTTTAAGTTTGGTGTTCCTTGGTGTTTCTCCTCCAAAATTTTCGAAAACAAGGAGCATTAGATCTAAAAATTTTAAATCTTGAGCTATCTTATTGTTTTTCTCTCTCCTCTTTAAATTCAAAAATATCTTTTCTCTCTATTTTAAAGCAAATTTTCGAAATTTACCTTTAAAATTCAGATTTTTATTTCAAAATTTAAAACCTTTTTCAAAAATCATCACATCCTTTTCAAAACTTCCTAACCACTTTCTCTCTCCTTATTTTTTCGAAAATCTTCACCTATTTTTATTTATTTTATTTTAATTTATTTTTGAAATAAATAAATAATTAAATAAATAAAAATATTTTCCTCTATTTTACATCATCTCCCTTTCTCCATCATGGACCTAAGCGGAAATAAACAGTCCAGGAGGACTCTGGGGTCATATGCTAACCCCTCTACTGCTTCATATGGGAGTAGTATTTGCATACCCTCCATTGGAGTCAGTAGCTTTGAGTTGAATCCTCAGCTCATTATCATGGTGCAGCAAAGTTGCCAGTATTCCGGTCTTCCACAGGAAGAACCTACAGAGTTTCTGGCACAGTTTTTACAGATTGCTGACACAGTACATGATAAGAAAATAGATCAGGATATCTACAGATTATTACTATTTCCATTCGCTGTAAAAGACCAAGCCAAAAGGTGGTTAAATAACCAACCTAAGGTTAGCATAAGGACATGGAAACAGCTAACAGAAAAAATTCCTGAATTAATACTTTTCTCCAAAACGGATGACACAGCTAAGGCTGGACATCCAAGGCTTTAAACAAGGAGATAACGAATCTCTTTATGATGCCTGGGAGAGATACAGAGAGATGCTACGAAAATGACCCTCTGAAATGTTTTCAGAGTGGGTTCAGTTAGATATCTTCTACTATGGGCTTGCAGAAAGAGCTCAGATGTCTCTAGATTACTCAGCTGGTAGATCTATCCACATGAGAAAGACAATTGAAGAAGCTCAAGAGCTCATTGATACAGTTGCCAGAAATCAGCATCTGTACCTAAGCAGGGACCCTTCCATGAAAGAAGAGGTTAAAACAGTGACTGCTGAACTCAATCCTGTAAAACAAGCTGCTGAATTCAATCAACAATTGGACTTTCTAACAAAGCAGTTAGCCGAATTCAAAGATAGACTACAAGAGACAAGGATGGCTAATATAAATATGGAAGAACAATTGAAGCAAACAAAGCAGCAGCTGTCAAAACAAATAACAGAAGAATGCCAAGCAGTTCAATTAAGAAGTGGAAAGACATTAAATATCCCACCTCAAGGCAGCAAGAAGCCAAGAAATGAGCAAACCACCCAAAATCCACCTGAGGACAGTAAGAGCCTAGGGAAAAATAATTCTGGCGCTAAAACGCCAGAGATTGGGTGGAAGGCTGGTGCTGAACGCCCAGACCATGCTCAGAACTGGCGTTCAACGCCAGAAACAAGCAAGGATCTGGCGTTGAACGCCCAAAAGAAGCACAGTTCTGGCGTTTAGACGCCAGGAACAGATGAGGAGCTGGCATCTAACGCCACTCCAGCTTCTAACTCTGGCACTCAATTGCCAGTGAGGGATCAGACACACGCAAGTGCTGATAATAACCTATCTAAAAAGGCTTCTTTAACCACTTCTGTAGGAAATAAACTTACAACAACTAAGGTTGAGGAATATAAAGCCAAGATACCTTATCCTCAAAAACTCCGCCAAGAGGAGCAGGATAAGCAATTTGCTCGCTTTGCAGATTATCTTAAGACTCTTGAAATAAAGATTCCATTTGCAGAGGCACTTGAGCAAATACCCTCTTATGCCAAGTTCATGAAAGAGATCTTGAGTCATAAGAAGGATTGGAGAGAAATTGAAAGAGTTTTCCTCACTGAAGAATGCAGTGCAGTTATTTTGAAAAGCTTTCCTGAAAAGCTTAAAGACCCTGGGAGTTTTCTGATACCATGCACATTAGAAGGTAATTGCACCAAGACAGCTTTATGTGATCTTGGGGCAAGCATCAACCTAATACCTGCATCCACTATCAGAAAGCTTGGTTTAACTGAAGAAGTTAAACCAACCCGGATATGTCTCCAACTTGCTGATGGCTCCATTAAATACCCATCAGGCGTGATTGAAGACATGATTGTCAGAGTTGGGCCATTCGCCTTTCCCATTGACTTTGTAGTGCTGGAAATGGAGGAGCACAAGAGTGCTACTCTCATTCTAGGAAGACCCTTCCTAGCAACTGGACGAACTCTCATTGATGTCCAACAGGGGGAAATAACCCTGAGATTCAATGAGGATGAGTTTAAGTTGAATGCTGTCAAAGCCATGCAGCATCCAGACACATCAAAAGACTGTATGAAAGTTGATCTTATTGACTCTTTGGTAGAAGAGATCAACATGGCTGAGAGTCTCGAATCAGAGTTGGAAGACATCTTTAAAGATGTTCAGCCTGATTTGGAAGATTCAGAGAAAATGAAAGAGCCTCTGAGATTTCCTTAGGAAGAGGAAAAACCTCTTAAACCCGAGCTCAAACCATTACCACCATCCCTGAAATATGCATTTCTAGGAGAAGGTGACACTTTTCTGGTGATCATAAGCTCTGCTTTAAATCCACAGGAAGAGGAAGCACTTATTCAAGTGCTAAGGACACACAAGACAGCTCTTGGGTGGTCCATAGGTGACCTTAAGGGCATAAGCCCAGCTAGATGCATGCACAAAATCTTGTTGGAGGATAATGCTAAACCAGTGGTTCAACCACAGAGGCGGCTAAATCCAGCCATGAAGGAAGTGGTGCAGAAAGAGGTCACCAAATTACTGGAGGCTGCGATTATTTATCCTATTTCTGATAGCCCCTGGGTGAGCCCTGTTCAAGTTGTCCCCAAAAAGGGAGGCATGACAGTGGTTCATAATGAAAAGAATGAACTGGTTCCTACAAGAACAGTTACAGGGTGGCGTATGTGTATTGACTACAGAAGGCTCAATACAGCCACCAGAAAGGATCATTTTCCTTTACCGTTCATAGACCAGATGCTAGAAAGACTGGCAGGTCATGATTATTACTGTTTTTTGGATGGCTACTCAGGCTATAACCAAATTGCAGTAGATCCACAGGATCAAGAGAAAACAGCATTCACATGCCCATCTGGAGTGTTTGCATACAGAAGGATGCCATTTGGGCTGTGTAATGTGCCTGCGACCTTCCAGAGATACATGCTCTCTATTTTCTCTGATATGGTGGAAAAATTTCTGGAAGTCTTCATGGATGACTTCTCAGTATATGGAGACTCATTCAGCTCCTGTCTTGATCACCTGAAACTAGTTTTGAAAAGATGCCAAGAGACCAACCTGGTTTTAAACTGGGAAAAATGTCACTTTATGGTGACTGAAGGGATTGTCCTTGGGCATAAAATTTCAAACAAGGGAATAGAGGTGGATCAAGCAAAAATAGAGGTAATTGAAAAATTACCACCACCTACCAATGTTAAGCAATCAGAAGCTTTCTGGGGCATGCAGGATTCTATAGGAGGTTTATAAAGGATTTTTAAAAAATCGCAAAACCTCTGAGCAATCTGCTAGCTGCTGACACGCCATTTGTGTTTGACACAGAGTGTCTGCAGGCGTTTGAAACGCTGAAAGCTAAGCTGGTCACAGCACCAGTTATTTCTGCACCAGACTGGACATTACCATTTGAGCTAATGTGTGATGCCAGTGATCACGCCATTGGTGCAGTACTGGGACAGAGGCATAACAAGCTTCTGCATGTCATTTATTATGCTAGCCGCATTTTAAATGATGCCCAGAAAAATTACACAACCACAGAAAAGGAATTGATTGCAGTGGTTTATGCCATTGACAAGTTTAGATCATACTTAGTAGGATCAAAGGTGATTGTGTATACTGACCATGCTGCTCTTAAATATCTACTCACAAAGCAGGATTCAAAACCCAGGCTCATAAGATGGGTGTTGCTTCTGCAAGAGTTTGATATAGAAATAAGAGACAGAAAAGGGACAGAGAACCAAGTGGCTGATCATCTGTCCCGGATAGAGCCAGTAGAAGGGACGTCCCTCCCCTCTCTTGAGATCTCTGAGACTTTTCTGGATGAGCATTTATTTGCCATTCAGGAAGCACCATGGTTTGCAGACATTGCGAACTATAAAGCTGCAAGGTTCATACCCAAAGAGTACAACAGGCAACAAAAGAAAAAATTAATTACTGATGCAAAGTACTACTTGTGGGATGAACCCTATCTCTTTAAGAGATGTGCAGACGGAATAATCCGGAGATGTGTGCCTAGAGAAGAAGCACAGAGGATCCTATGGCATTCCCATGGATCACAATATGGAGGCCATTTCGGAGGTGAACGGACAGCCACCAAGGTCCTCCAATGTTGTTTCTATTGGCCCACACTCTATAGAGATTTCCGAGAGTTTGTACGTAACTGTGACAGTTGCCAAAGAGCTGGTAATCTACCCCATGTTTACGCCATGCCTCAACAAGGAATCTTGGAGATTGAGTTGTTTGACGTATGGGGAATTGACTTCATGGGACCTTTCCCACCATCATACTCAAACACTTATATTCTGGTGGCAGTTGACTACGTATCAAAATGGGTAGAGGCCATTGCCACGCCCACCAATGATACTAAAACAGTGCTAAAGTTCCTCCAGAAATATATCTTCAGCAGGTTTGGGGTCCCTAGAGTACTAATCAGTGATGGGGGCACTCACTTCTGCAACAAACAGCTTTACTCTACCATGGTCCGGTATGGGATTCGCCACAAGGTGGCAACTCCATACAATCCACAAACTAATGGGCAAACTGAAGTCTCTAACAGAGAGCTAAAAAGAATCCTAGAATGGACTGTAAATACCCGTAAAAAGGATTGGGCAAGAAGCTTGGATGATGCTCTGTGGGCATACAAAACAGCATTCAAGACTCCTATAGGGACCTCTCCATACCAACTTGTGTATGGTAAGGCATGCCACCTGCCCGTGGAACTGGAACATAAAGCCTACTGGGCAACCAGATTCCTAAACTTTGATGCCAAATTAGCTGGAGAAAAAAGATTGCTCTAGCTAAATGAGCTAGAGGAATTCAGATTCACTGCTTTCGAAATGCCAAGCTTTATAAAGAAAAATAAAAAAAGTGGCATGACAGAAAGCTGTCATCTAGAATTTTTGAACCAGGACAAAAGGTTCTGTTGTTTAACTCCAGGCTCAGGCTATTCCCCGGGAAACTGAAGTCCCGGTGGATCTGATGACATTTTAGATCTGAACTTTGTACTCTTTGACGGCATGAGTCTCTAAACTCCATTGTTGGGGGTGAGGAGCTCTGCTGTGTCCTGATGAATTAATGCAAGTATTTCTGTTTTCCATTCAAACATGTGTGTTCCTATCTAAGATATCCATTCGCACTTCAACATGAATGTGATGAACGTGACAATCATCATCATTCCCCCACGAACGCATGCCTGACAACCACTTCCGTTCACCGTAGAATGAATGAATATCTCTTGGATCTCTTAATCAGAATCTTCGTGGTATAAGCTAGATTGAGAACCTGCAGATGATTAGCCGTGCGGTGACAGCGCACCTGGACCCTTTTCACTGGAAGGATGGATGGTAGCCATTGACAACGGTGATCCACCAACACACAGCTTGCCATAGAAGGACGTGCGTGCGTGAATCAGAAAACAGAAGAAAGCAGAATTTCAGAAGACAAAGCATCTCCAAAACTCCAACATATTCTCCATCATTGCATACAAGTATAATTTGTGTTCTGCCCTTTTATTCCCTGCAATCAAATTTGATAAGTGAATTATTTTATTGTTTTCCTGACTAAGAGTTACAAGATAACCATAGATTGCTTCAAGCCAACAATCTCCGTGGGATCGACCCTTACTCACGTAAGGTATTACTTGGACGACCCAGTGCACTTGCTGGTTAGTGGTACGAGTTGTAAAAAGTGTGATTTACAATTCGTGCGCCAGTGAACAATGAAAATTGACAGAGAGTTGCGTGGGAGTGGCACTGGACTCAGCTTGGGGCAAGAAGTGTGCTAAAAGCACAAATTTGGTCACGCAGACGCGTGACTGACGCATTCGCGTCAGTTGCACATATGGCCATCCACGCGATCGCGTGCATGACGTGAACGCGTCGTATGCAAATTTGGCTCCCAAGCCATGCGAACAGAAAGTCACGCGGGCCCGCGGCTGGCTTCGCGCGAATCGCACAATATCCAGGGCACGCGATCGTGTGCCTGACGCTAACGCGTCTAATAAACCACTATTTTATGGTTTATATTGTGTTTAATTGTGTGGTTTTATCATGATCTTTACCCACTTATTCATTAAATAAGCATGCATTTATAATTCCTTCCTAAAGTTATTGCATGACTGAAAACTTGCTTCCTAGGGACTTTTAATTATGTATTTTATTTCTCCTTTTTCCATTCGATGCCGTGATATGTGTGTTAAGTGTTTCAGGCTTTATAGGGCATGAATGAGTTAGAGATTGGAAAGGAAGCTTGCAAAAATGGAAGGAGCACAAGAAATTGAGGAGATGACCAGCGAGAAGCGACGCGGCCACATGGATGACGCGACCGCGCGAAAGAGTGGAAATCGCAGTGATGCGGCCGCATGGACGACGCGTCCACGTGACATGCGCGATCTGCATAATCTGCAGAATCGCTGGGGTGCGATTTCGGGCCTTATTTTGACCCAGTTTTCGGCCCAGAAGAGCAGACTAGAGCTAGAGAACATGCAGAAACCAAATCAGACATTCATTCCGCATAGTTTTTAGTTTTTAGATCTAGTTTTACTCCTCCTCTAGGTTTTCTCTCTACACATTCATAGTTTTTAGGATTTGTTATGTTCATTGTTTTTGCATGGGGATATTGAGAAGAGTTATTGCCTCATCAAGACTTCGACATTCTAGTTCATTCTCTTTACTTGTCTCTTATTCTTCCATGTTCCTCAATTTACTTAATTTTACTATTGGATTATTTTAGCATTTATTAATACAAGAATTACTTTTATTTTCAATTAATCTTTTGATCATTATTTATCATGTCTTTCTTTAATTCCCTTTCTTATGTTATGAATTTTACATTTACAATGAGCGAGTAGTTCCTTAACTTGATGGGGAGTTGATTGAAAGGAACCCTTGAGTTGGGATGCTCAAGAGAAAGATTGTAATTGGGTTTATTGTTAGATTGCTCTCTAGTCACTAACACCAATCCTCCCAAGAGCGAATTGGAACTTGTGGATAGAAACAGCATTCCAACTTGTTTGACTTTCCCTTACTTAGTGAGGGACAACTAAACGTAATAACCCTCAATTGTCAATTGATCTTGAGAGTACTCCAACAAGAATAGGGCTTCCGGCTAATCAACTCCCAGTCAAGGCTTTTATTTAAATTTATATAAATTCTCTAACTTAATTTTCTTCCATTCAACTCAAACTCTTTTGAAAATATCCGATTAATAAAATAGCACACCTTTCTGCAACTCGTTGGGAGACGACCTGGGATCCATACTCCCAGTATTTTAATTTTAATTTCTGTGACACCCTTCTAAATTGATAAGCGGATTTTTGGTTGGTTGAGAACTATACTTGCAACGCATATTTTATAATCATTCTTAACTCGCCAATTTCCGCCCACGTCAGCGTCATTATGAAGACTGCGCGACGACGCGATCGCGTGGCGTACGCGAACGCGTCGCTTACGCCGCCCAGTTTTCTTTCTCTCTCTCTCCCAATCCTAATTCTCTCTTATTCTCTTATCCTTTTATTTTTTCTTTCATGTTTACATTTGTCTCTTCTATTTTCAGTTCTTATTTGTTTGAGGACAAGCAAACCTTTAAGTTTGGTGTTGACGCTTCACTTAAGGGTTTTCTGTTTATTCTTATGGCACCAAAGGGAGGCGAATCATCTTCACAAAGGAGCACAACTTGAAGAATAAAATGACCGCTAAGATAACCCAGGTGGTTGAGTTCCTTTCATTTTTATTCTCTCCTGCTTTTATTATGTATGTTCTGATTTCCCACTACTTTATTTTGTTTATTGCATGATCCTTTATTAGTAGATTCATAGGTTCTAGTTTAATTTTTCTGTTAAATACTTTAATTCTGAAAGATGTCTCATGTATTGCCCACTAAACTTGAAATCAAAAAGAAAGAAGAATAGATGTAGTCCATGAGAATTTGAGTTTAATTTTTAGAGTAGTCTTATTTACTTAAAGGTGGTGGTATTTTCTGTGATTCTGAATGCATGACATGAACAGTGCATATTTTTGATAGTGAAGTTTATGAATGTTAAAATTGTTGGCTCTTGAAAGAATGATGAAAAAGAGAAATGTTATTGATAATCTGAAAAATCATAAAATTGATTCTTGAAGCAAGAAAAAGCAGTGAAAAACACAAAGCTTGCGAAAAAAATATTTCAAAAAAGAAAATAATACAAAGAGAGAAAAAGAAAAAGCAAGCAGAAAAAGCCAATAACCCTTTAAACTAAAAGGCAAAGGGTAAAAAGGATCCAAGGCTTTGAGCATTAATGGATAGGAGGGCCCAAAGGAATAAAATCCTGGCCTAAGTAGCTAAATCAAGCTCTCCCTAACCATGTGTTTGTGGCGTGAAGGTGTCAAGTGAAAAGCTTGAGACTGAGCGGTTAAAGTCGTGATCCAAAGCAAAAAGAGTATGCTTAAGAACTCTGGGCACCTCTAACTGGGGACTCTAGCAAAGTTGAGTCACAATCTGAAAAGGTTCACCCAATTATGTGTCTGTGGCATTGATGTATCCGGTGGTAATACTGGAAAATAAAATGCTTAGGGTCACAGCCAAGACTCATAAAGTAGCTGTGTTCAAGAATCAACATACTGAACAAGGAGAATCAATAACGCTATCTGAATTCTGAGTTCCTATGGATGCTAATCATTCTGAACTTCAAAGGATAAAGTGAGATGCCAAAACTGTTCAGGATTGCAGTTGTAAACCCCACTATAAGAGAAGACATGGGCTTAATCGAACTCTCATTCTCATGCAAATTCACATCCTAAGCTTATACTAGTTTTGGTTGCTTGAGGACAAGCAACAGTTTAAGTTTGGTGTTGTGATGCGTGAGCATCTTTCCTATCTTTTCCTAGTGAATTTGCATCTAATTTGTTGAGTTTAATTAAGAATTAATTATATTTTAGGTACTATGGATGCTATTTTGAGTTTTGTGCAAATTTATTTATTTTAGGTAGCATTCGAATGGATTTGATGAAGTTTCTGCAGAGAAAGAGATGAAACCAAGGAGATGATCAGCGAATACCGACGCGGACTAATTGATGTAGGCAGAAATTGGCAAATTAAAAATTATTAAATATATATACGTTGCAAGTATAGTTCTTAACTTGCCAGAAATCCGCTTATCAATTTAGAAAGGTGTCACAGAAATTTAAAATTAAAATACTGGGAGTATGAATCCCAGGTCATCTCCCAACGAGTTGCAGAAAAGTGTGCTATTTTATTAATTAGAGGTTTTCAAAAAGGTTTGAGTTGAGTAAGCAGGAAATTAAATTGGGGAATTTGAATAATGTAAATAAAAGCCTTGATTGGGAGTTGATTAGTTGGAATCCCTATTATTGTTGGAATACTCTCAAGATTAATTGACAATTAAAAGTTGTCCTATTTAGTTATCCTTTACTAGGTAAGGGAAAGGAAACAAGTTGGAATGTTACGTCTGTTCACAAGTTGCAATCCACTTAATTAAAAGAGATTGGTGTTAGTGACTAGAAGGCAATCCAACCATAAATCCAATTACAATTTTTCTTTTAAGCTTTCCAACTCAAGAGTTCCCTTCAATCAACTCCCCATCAAGTTAGGGAACTACTCGCTCATTGTGAATGTAAAATTCATAGCATATGAAAAGGAATTAAAGAAACACATTGTAAATAAAAATTAAAATAATTAATTAAAAATAAAGATAATCCTTATATTAAATAATCCAAAAAGATATTCCAATGGTAAAATTAAACAAAGCAAAGAACATGGAAGAGTAAGCCAAGTAAAGAAAATGAACTAGAATGACGAAGTCTTGATGAGGTAATAACTCTTCTTAGTGTCCCAATGCAAAGAGCAATCGAAAAGTAAATCCTAAGAACTATGAATGTGTAGAGAGAAAAACCTAAAGGAGGAGTAAAAACTAGATCTCAAACTAAAACTCTGTAGAATGAATGTTGTGTTGGTTTCTGCATGTTCTCTGGCTCTAGTCTGCTGTTCTGGGCCGAAAACTGGGTCAAAATAGGGTCCAAAATTGTCCCCAGCGAATTCTGCAGATTATGCAGATCACGCATGTCACGCGATCGTGTCATCCATGCGGACGCGTCGTTCGCGTTTTTCCCTGCCACGCGTTCGCGTCGTCCACGCCTCCGCGTCGCTTGTGCTTTTCCATTCTGCGCGGTCGCATGAGCCATGCGGCCGCGTCACTGCGATTTCTCCTCTTCCGCGCGGTCGCGTGAGCCATGCGGCCGCGTCACTTCTCGCTGGTTATCTCCTCAATTTCTTGTGTTCCTTCCATTTTTGCTAGCTTCCTTTCCAATCTCTAACTCATTCATGCCCTATAAAGCCTGAAGCGCTTAACACACAGATCACGGCATCGAATGGAATAAAGAAGAATTAAAATGCATAACTAAAAGTCCCTAGGAAGCAGTTTTCAATCATGTAATAATTTCAGGAAGGAAATATAAATGCATGCTAAATTAATGAATAAGTGGGTAAGGATCATGATAAAACCACACAATTAAACACAATATAAACCATAAAATAGTGGTTTGTCACTGATAAACCCATATTTTATGATATATTTTGTGCTTAATCTGAGTGATTTATTCAATCCTTCACCCACTTATTCATATTAACTGCATGGTTTTACTTTCCCTTATTATATGATGTATGTGAAAAACATGTTTCCTATGCCTTAAAATTAATTATTTTAATTCCCTCAGGAGTTATCAAACTCAAACATGATTGAAAATTGTTATCTTTGTTAATTGAATTGAACTTCAATAATCCCAATCTTTTCTTAGGAAATAAATAGGATCCGAAGATCAAACCAATTAATCCCTTGACCTTCCTTTATCTTAGTAAAGGTTAACAAAGTGGAATTAAGATTCAATTCTCATCATCATTGATAAGGATAACTAGGATAGAACCTCCAATTTCTCATACCTTGTCAAAAGTTTATTTACAGTCATTGATTTATTTTACTTGCCATTTAAATTGCTCGTTCTTCATTTACTTTATTTGCTAATTAAACCATTCACTCCTCATTCTCAAAACCCCAATTTACAATCTCCATAACCAATAATAAGAACATACTTCCCTACAGTTCCTTGAGAAGATGACCCGAGGTTTGAATACTTCGGTTATCAATTTATTTAGGGGTTTGTTACTTGTGACAACCAAAATGTTTGTATGAAAGGACTTTTGTTGGTTTAGAAACTATACTTGCAACGAGGATTTATCTGCAAATTTCTAGACCACACAAAAGTTCTCTCATCAAAATGGCATGGAAGTTATAATTACCAACAAGCCCCACCCTGTGCTTATAGACCATCCTCTCAACTTAACTCCGAACCACCACACTCACAAGCTCTTTTTCACCATTCACCACCGTATGATCCTCATTTAACCCGATTCCAGTCAAATTACTCCCAAACGTCACCACTTCCCCATGCACCACATCCAAATCTATCACCCTGAGAATCAGAGGTTCGCCTCAAGGAAACAGTGGCTCAACTTCAAACAACCCTTCATCAACTGGAGCAAGAAGTAAGATAATTACCTTTTAGACGTTCAAACATTCAAGGGCCTCCCAGAGACCCATGTGGACAATCTAATGAAGAGCGTAGCATGAAGGAGATATTAGAAACTCCAGTGGACAAGACAGAGTATGACTTCGTACTAGAACAAGTAGAGGAAGCTGTCATTATACAAGAAGAAGAGTTGGTTGAAGACTTAGGAGACGCTGAACCTCCATGGGAATCCAAAGTTGTGGAGCATTCTGTCAAGGATGTTACAATTGACGCTAAGGAGGATTGTGCGCAATCCCCAGAGCAAGTCTTTCATGAAGAACTAGACAGAATAACCCAAGAAGCAAGTCTCCTTGATAATAATAATCTCAAGTCAAGTTCTTCTAGTAATGAGCTTGCATCCGCAAGTGAATTCTCTGAGATCGAAGAATCTTTCCCGAGTGAATACGAAGATGATACGGAGGTAGATTTCTCTCGACCTCCAATCTATGACTTAAGTGATGAGGAAGACATAGATGGCTTTGATCAGGACATGGATATATTTGAAGAATCTTGCAAAGAAGTGGAGAATTTCACAGAAGAGCACAAGGGAGTAGAACTCACAGAACCACTGGAACCACCTATCCCAAGGACATTACCACCCAATACAAGCTTCAAGTGAGTACAATCCTTAACCTTTAACCGTATTTTTCCACTTGAATATGGTTTGCTTGAAACAGATGGCCAGCTTAGAGCTCTTTGCGGCTTTAAGAATAAGCGGGAAACGGCTCGTACTATGAGCTGGTGAACAAGGTTCAATAAGATTCCACGCTTCAACTCGAAGTGTAAGGATTGGTTTCATATTCAATCAAATGGATCTCGGAAAGCGTTTGGTCATCTTGGTGGGAATCCAATTTTTAAACCACCCAGATGGAAAAGTATAGATGAAGACGAAGGCGGATTTAAAAGCAAAGTTTGGGATCCTGGAATCTATTATGACATTCGTCACCCCAGGAGCCTGACAATCTGTTTGAAGCTGCTCAGAAGCTTCACATGCCTAGTTTAGGACCCCGAAGACTATTGTCATTCCAAGCATTGGTGGAGATTTATGGATGAATTCAAGCATAAGCCACCATAACAGGAAGCTCCTCCAATGTCCAACTTAAGGACTTTAACTAAAAGTGCTAGGTGGGAGACAACCTACCATGGTATGACCGTTTCTTTTTCAATTTTTATTTAGTTTTATTTGTTTTCAAATTTTATTTTATTTTATTATATTGAACCTGGAAGTTTTGCATCGCATTCATATTAATCATTGCATTCTGCATACTGCATAAAAAAAATAAAAAAATAAAAAATTTAAAAAGGGGGTGTTCGCGCGACCGCATCACTCATGCGATCGCGTCAAGTTGTGAAAAACACTTCCCACGCGACCGCGTCATTCACGCGGTCGCGTGATCTGGGGATCGGCGTAAACATCCAACGTCCAGAAAGTTAGGTTGGAATCGTACGGCCATCGTGCGTTTCGCACAAATGACCCATGCGATCGCGTGCCCCACGCGATCGCGTCACTTGCACAACATCAATCCCATGCGACAGCGTGAGTGACGCGATCACATCGCAAGGATTGCACAAACACCCAAAAGGAGACAGAGAGTTGCGCTGAAACGACACTGGAACTGTGCGTTTCGCACAAATTCCAGCGACGCGATCGCATGCCCCAGGCGATCGCGTCATTCACTCTTTTGGCCCTCCAAGCGATCGCGTGCCCCACGCAATCGCGTCAACCACCATTTCAGCCCAACCACGTTGCCCACGCGATCGTGTGGATTCAAATTTATACCCCCCAGTCACGCGAACCCTATCAGTTGTGCCCCCACCCCCCCCCCCCCCAAACCCCTCTTCTTCCTCTCTTCTTTTCCAACCAAACACCACCACCCAGCCACCATCACCCACCGCCGCCACCGCCGACCACCCCCCAGACCCCTCCGGCTACCCATCCCCCTTCCTTCCCCCTCCCTCTTTCTCTTCTTCCTTCTTCTTCCTCCCTCCACCGCCACTGCCCTCCTCCGCGATCACCACCACCGCGCCGCTGTCACCACTGCTCAGCGCCACCCACACCCCCTTCCTTCCCCTATTACCCCCTACCCCCATTCCTCTCCCTTTTCCCTTCCTTCCTCCAAACAGCAGCCACTGCCGCCGCGCCACCCACCTCTGCCGTGCCGGACACCACCACCGTCGTCCCCAACCACCTCTCTGCCCCACTCTCCTTATTTGGCCTACCAGGTTCTGACGAACGCCACCCTTTTATCCATTCGTAGTTAATTCATACATTTCTGTTTATGTTCATATTTATCTAAAGACCGCACTGCTTAATTTGTTGCCCAAGTTTCATGGTTTACCTGCTCAAGAGCCTATCAAGCACCTGAGAGATTTTTAGGCAGCCTGTTCTACTGTCAGGCGTGATGGTGCAAATGAAACTTCAATTTTGTTGAAAGCCTTCCCGTTTTCTCTCGAGGGAAAGGCAAGAGAGTGGTACTACACTCAACCCACAGCAACTGTATCCAACTGGGATACACTGAGAAGAGAATTCTCGGAAAAGTTCTTTCCAGCTGAAGTTACTGATAAACTAAGGAAAGATATTTCCATGATTGTTCAGGATGAATTCGAGACGCTTTATGAATACTGGAAGCACTTCAATAATCTTCTGGAAGCATGCCCCCACCATATGATTGACAAGATAATGTTACTCGGTTATGTCACACAGGGCATGAGGCCCCAAGATAAGACCACATTGGAAAGTGCTAGCAATGGGTCTATGAAAAATTACAAGACCACTGATGAGGCATGGCAATTGATCAGTGACTTAGCTGAATCTACTAGGAATCCCAGGCAGAAACAAGGCCGTGCAAAAACCGTTGCAGAAGTATCCTCTAGCAGAGAGACTACTGCGTTAACTCAGAGTATCTGTGAAATGACCAACTTGCTGAAGCAGATGCAATTGAATCAACAACAAGTTCAGCAAGCTCAACCTTCTCCAACACAGCAAAACCAACAGTTAGTCCCACAAAGAGTTTGCAGAATTTGTGCTGATTATAGCCATTATACTGATGAATGTCTGCAGCTCCAGCAGAAAGATAACACCGTGGCAGCCACTCATAACTTCTATGACCGCCCCAACCAAGGGTACAATCAAGGTGGCAACTACAGCCATGGATGGCAGGACAATTCTAACCAGAATTGGAGGGACAACAACAACAGAGGAGGCAGAGATAATCAGAGATATCAGAGGTAGAATAATAACAACAACAGGCAGCAGAATCAGAATCAGCCTTACAGAGCACCTCACCTAAGGCAATCCCAAGGACCACAGAATACCCTGCAGCAGGCCTCTCAAATTACCTATCCTTCTTCATCTGCTAATGATGACTTACTACAATCTATTGATCGGAGACAGTAGACCATGAAAAATAACATTAATGCCACTCTAAATGGTCTGACCACTACTTTGCAGGCTCTTGTCTCCCAGATTGGATCAATGAACAACTCCAATAACCAACCTTCGAGCTCCAGTGGAATTCCCTCTCAACCATTATCCAATCCCAAGGGTGGTATTAATGCCATCACCCTAAGGTCTGAAACCACACTGCAGGAGAGGAACCAGGAGAAGCCAAGCCCACCAGAACACGCCTCAGTTGAAGAGGTAGTGGAAATAGAAGATGTTGAAGAGGAAGAGGACATACAGGACATGGCTGAAGAAGAAGAAGTGCAACCACAAGAGGAAGCATTAAAAGGCACAGACACTGCAGAAGACACCACTCCTATTCCGTTTCCACAACTTGCAAGGAAGCCCAGGAAGCAGCTGGAACCTGATCCAAAAATGGTAGAGATATTCAAAAAGGTTGAGGTAACTGTTCCCCTTTTTGATGTTATTCAACAGGTACCTAAATATGAAAAGTTTCTAAAAGATTTATTTATACATAAAGACAAAATTAATGAATTAGAAACTATTCCTTTAGGAAGTTCCATATCTGCTTTAATGGGAGGTTTACCTGAAAAGTGTAGTGACCCAGGTCCTTGTATGGTTAATTGTACTATTGGTGGTGTAGTATTTTCTGATTGCATGTGTGATTTGGGAGCATGTGTGAGTATAATTCCTTTGTCTATATATGATATTTTGAGCCTCCCTCCCTTAAAAAGGTCGGCAGCTCATTTTTTGTTAGCAGATAAAAGCATTATTACATTGGCTGGAGTTGCTGAAGATGTTTTAGTGGGCATTAAAGGGTTCACATTTCCTATTGATTTTTATATCCCGGAGATGCCCCAGAATGACTCAGATAAGCCATCATCAATCCTACTCGGAAGACCATTCCTGAAGACCTCAAAGTTTAAATTGGATGCTTTTTCAGGAACATACTCTTTTGAAATAGATGGCCGAGTAGTGATCTTCAATCTGAATGGAGTTTTGAAGCATCCTCCGGAGGATCACTCTATCCTCAAGTGTGACATTATAGATGAAACCGTGGCTGAAGTTCACCAGAAAGAATTTGAAGAGAAGCACACAGGACAAGGTCCAAGTGTGGGGACATTCTCAGAGGACATTGACAGTGCTTACCACTGTTACCAGCTCCAGACAACCCAGAGCCTGAACATGATCAGAAGTTAGAATTAAAACCCCTCCCTCCACACCTCAAATATGCTTACCTTGAAGACGGGCAGAAGTTTTCGGTTATCATTGCAAGGGAACTCACTTCTCAACAGGAAGAGCAGCTACTTGGTGTGCTGAGGAGGCACAAGAAGGTAATTGGTTGGAGTTTGGCAGACATATTAGGCATCAATCCCCAAGTCTGTGAGCATAGGATATTTTTAGAAGAGGGAGTAAGACCTGTCTTTCAACCCTAGAGAAGACTAAACCCCACTATCCTAGAGGTTGTCAAAAAGGAAGTGACCAGACTACTTGAGGCAGATATCATCTATCCCATCTCAGACAGTGAATGGATAAGTCCAGTACAATGGTGCCAAAGAAGTCTGGAGTCACTGCAGTGAAGAATGAGCATGGAGAGCTCCTGAAAACTAGAGTTCAGAACACCTGGAGGGTCTGCATTGACTACAAACGCCTCAACCAAGCAACCTGTAAGGATCACTATCCTCTTCCATTCATTGATCAAATGCTGGATCGCCTGTCAGGTAAATCGCATTATTGTTTTTTATATGGTTACACAGGTTATTTCCAGATTCATATAGCTCCTGACGATCAGGAAAAGACCACTTTTAAATGTCCTTTTGGGACTTATGCTTACAAGAGAATGCCCTTTGGCTTGTGCAATGCACCAGCTACTTTCCAAAGGTGCATGATGAGTCTTTTTTCTGATCTTATTGAGGACTGTATGGAGGTTTTTATGGATGATTTTAGTGTATATGGCGATTCCTTTAGCCTTTGCTTAGATGGATTATCTAGAGTATTAGATAGATTTGTCAGTACAAACCTGGTATTAAATTTGAAAAATGTCACTTTATAGTTAAACAAGGGATTGTACTAAGACATGTTGTGTCTAATACTGGCATTTTTGTAGATCCAGCAAATGTGGATGTTATTTCTAGTTTACCTTACCCCTCTTCTGTGAGGGAGGTTCGTTCTTTCCTTGGCCATGCAGGTTTTTACAGGAGATTCATTAAGGACTTCAGTAAGGTAGCACTTCCCTTATCCAGATTACTGCAGAAAGATATTGAGTTCGAGTTCAGTGAAAATTACAAACAAGCGTTTGATAAGCTGAAGACCGCACTGACTCAAGCCCCAATTGTGAGAGGACCAGATTGGAGCCAACCATTTGAAATAATGTGTGATGCTTCCAACCATGCAGTAGGAGCAGCACTGGCTCAGCATGAAGGTAAGGACCCCTTTGTTATTGCTTTTGCGTCTAAAACTTTAGATGCCGCTCAGTCTAATTACACTACTACTGAGAAAGAGCTTCTTGCTATTGTTTTCGCTCTAGATAAATTCCGGGCCTATTTACTTGGTGTGAAGGTAGTAGTGTATTCAGACCACGCAGCTCTAAAGTATTTATTATCTAAAAACGAGTCCAAACCAAGGCTTATACGTTGGATACTGCTATTACAAGAATTTGATTTAGAAATTAAGGATAGGAGTGGTAACCAGAATTTAGTGGCAGACCATTTGAGTCACCTTGAGCACATTGCGGATGACTCCACTCCTATAGCTGATAATTTTCCATTTGATAACCTGCAAGCAGTATCTGAGATAATCCCTTGGTATGCACCTGTAGCTAATTATCTAGTTAGCCGCACCTTCCCTCCGAACTTTTCTAAGCATCAAAGAGACAAGCTGAAAAGTGAGTCTAAATATTATATATGGGATGACCCATATTTATGGAGATGTGGCACTGACCAAGTAATTAGACGGTGTGTGCCTCAAACAGAATTCTAGTCCATCTTAGAGGCCTGTCACTCATCTGAGATTGGAGGACATTTTGGCCCTCAAAGAACTGCTAGAAAAATCTTAGACTGTGGATTTTGGTGGCCTACTCTTTTTAGAGATGCTGCTGAATTTTGTAGATCTTGTTTCCCATGCCAGAAATTTGGTAGTATATCGAGGAAGGATGAGATGCCTCAACAAATTATGCTTTTTTGTGAAATTTTTGATGTTTGGGGCATTGACTTCATGGGTCCATTTCCAAATTCTAATGGTTATTTCTATATATTGTTAGCTGTGGATTACATTTCCAAATGGGTGGAAGCAATTCCTACCCGTAATGATAATGCTAACACTATTGTTTCCTTTGTGAGAAACCATATTATTTGTTGCTTTGGATCACCACGAGCAATCCTGAGCGATCAAGGCACCCATTTTTGTAACAAGAGACTAACAGGACTAATGAAGAAGCATGGGATAATTCATAAAGTTGCAACAGCCTACCATCCTCAGACTAATGGGCAAGCCGAGGTGTCAAATAGAGAGATAAAGCGTATCTTGCAGAAGATAGTCAAACCTCATAGAAGAGACTGGAGCACCAAGCTACAAGATGCACTTTGGGCATACAGAATAGCATACAAAACACCCATTAGGATGAGTCCTTTCCGCTTAGTTTATGGAAAAGCTTGTCATCTCCCTGTTGAAGTTAAGCACAAAGCCTTTTGGGCAGTAAAGGAATGCAACATGGGAATTGAAAAAGCCAGAGCTGAAAGGAAGTTGCAACTGCAAGAACTGGAGAACCTTCGCCTAGAAGTTTATGAGAACTCAAGACTATACAAGGAGAAGATGAAGGCTGTACATGATCAGCACATCAAGAGGAAAGAGTTCCAACCTGGGGACTTAGTCCTCCTTTACAAGTCTCGACTGAGGCTCATGCCAGGCAAGTTGAGATCGAGATGGGAAGGTCCATACAGAGTAGAGAAGGCCGAACCGTACGGAGTTTATCACCTAAGTCATCCTTCAAGCTCTGAACTTATCAAAGTTAATGGACATCGTTTAAGATGTACCATGGCGAGAAGCTGAAGAAAAACAAGGAGCTTGAGATCTTCCTCTTGGAAGATCCCGACATAGCCGAAGACTGAGCTAGTGGAGCGTCCAACTTACAGACGTTAAAGCAAAGTGCTAGGTGGGAGACAACCCACAATGGTATGATCGTTCTTTTCTTTATTTTTAGTTTTCTTATTCAATAACTCTTCTCTTCATTAGTACATTTCGTGCATCTGCATTTACATACTTTTATATATAAAAAAAATCATCACGCGACGCGACCGCCTCATTGATGCGTCCGCGTCGCAAGGAGATGGGAGACAATACTAATATGAACAGAGAGTTACGCAGGAGCAGGGCTGGAGGCGTGCCAATGGCACAAATCACCCCACGCAACTGCGTCATATGGGAATAATAGCCTCCCACGCAACAGCGTGCCCCACGCGGCCGCGTGACCAGGATTTCGACGTCAAAGTGGTGCACGACCAAAAGTTGTGCGAGAGTGGTGCTGGATTGGTGGTGAACGCATAATCCTTCCCATGCGGCCGCGTGATCCACGCGACCGCATCATATCCTTCTGAAAGCCCACTCACGCGATCGCATGCCCCACGCGATCGCGTCACCCAAAATTTGGCACTAATATGATTTTGAACAGAGAGTTGTGCGAGTGCGAGGCTGCCCTCGCGCCAATGGCATAAAACGGGTCACGCGACTGTATGACCGATACGATCCCGTCATTCACTTCAGCGCAAGTCGCGCGACCGCGTGCCCTACGCGACCGCGTCGAATGCGCCGTACAGCTTCCCTGCTTTGTCACTTATCTTATCTTTCTCTTCCCCAAATCCTATTTTTCTCTTTTTCCTCCTTAATTCCCCCTTTTTCCTTCTTCCTTCTCTCTCACTTTTTACACTTTCTACTCTCTCCCTCACCTCCATTAACAAGGTTTTCTTTTCTTCTCCTCTCCTTACTTTTCTATTCTTCTTCTTATTTTTATATGCCATCTTCTTTTCTTTTCTTTTTTATTCATATTCTCTTTTTCTTTCTTTTTCCTTTTTACTTGGTGTTATCAATTTATGTGAGTCATTATTTATTATTATATGCTTGTGGATTGTTGTAAATTTGTTTGACAATTATATATTGCTTTTTAAGGGATTATTTGCATGTTCAAATTCTTATTTTCAAGAGCTTCTTCTACATGCATGCTATGTGTTTGTGAAAAAGCCCATATGGCATTATGAACTTCTCTACATTTTTCTACTCTAATATTCAATGCTTGCTTTTCACAAATTCCCTTTACTATTTTATTAATTGAAATTAATTATCAATACAAACGTGATGGTTTGTTACGAGTGATGCTTGATCTATGCTACTCATGCCCTTTGCCGACATGCCAATAAACACCTTGCATTCACTTGTCATCATATGCACTAGCTATTTTCCATTAATGAGTTTTCACATGTACTCATGAGCGTGTGTTAACATCATTTACCTTTTAATGTGCATTTATAACCAACCTTTCCCGTTCTCTTCCTTGCTCTATCTCTTTAAAATTAATTTACTTTCTCTTCCCTTTTTCAGGATGGCCACCAAGAAAGGAAAAGAGAAAGCCATTCCCAAATCAACAGCAAGGAGAGGAACGAAGAGAGCATTAGTGGCAGAGCCTTCTTCAACTGCAGTTAAGCCCTCAACAAAGAAAATTAAGAGGATTATAAAGGTTGATGATAAAGAAAAAGCCTTCCCAGCAAAGCACCCTGCGCGATTCCCCAATCGATACTGTGAGCAGATGTTCCCCTGATAAACCACTATTTTATGGTTTATCTTGTACTCAATTGAGTGGTTTTTATCAACTCTTTACCCACTTATTCATACTATTTGCATGTTTTACATTTTCCTTCCTGGTTTTGTGCTATGATTGAAAACATGCTTCTTTGATCTTATATTTGCTTATTATTAATCCTCTCTTATTACCATTAGATGCCTTGATATGTGTGTTAAGTTTTTTCAGAGATTACAGGGCAGGAATGGCTCAGAGGATGGAAAGGAAGAATGCAAAAGTGGAAGGAATACAAGAAGTTGGAGAAACTGCTAAGCTGTCCAGCCTGACCTCTTTGCACTCAAACGGCTATAACTTTAGCTACAGAGATCCAAACGACGCGGTTCTAGTTGTGTTGGAAAGCTAACGTCTGGGGCTTCGATTTGATATATATTTGCCATAGCTGCCCCGAAGTTAGGCGATGCAAACGCGTGAATGACTCGTCCGCGTCGCATCTGCGAACCTCAACCCGCGCGGCCGCATGGACGATGCCTCCGCGTCACTTGCTCGCGACCTGGACGTAACAGAAATCACAGGGGGCGATTTTTGGGCTGCTTTTGACCCAGATTTCAGCCCAGAACACACAGATTAGAGGCTATAAAGTGGGGGAATGCATCCATTCATGGGAGAGCTCGCCAATTTTTACTTTTCATGATTTAGATTTAGTTTTGAGAGAGGTTCTCTCCTCTCTCTTTAGGATTAGGATTTAGATTTAGGATTTTTATTCCCTTTCAGGATTATCTCTTTTGATCAGGTTCAATACTCCTTTTATTTACTTTTGCAAGTCACTTTATGAATCCTTTCATGTTACAGATTACTCTTTTATTAATGTTATTTGAGGTATTTCAGTTTAATATTGATTTCTTTTATTTATGCTATTGTTGCTTTTACTCTGAAGACATTTTTATTCCAGTAGATTTACTTTCCCCCTTTTGGTTTTGGTTAAGAAATCAGTAACTCAGGAGTTGTCAAACTCAAACATGATTGATAATTGTTATCTTGTTAATTGAATTGAACTTCAATAATCCCAATCTTTTCTTAGGAAATAAATAGGATCCGAAGATCAAACTAATTAATCTCTTGACCTTCCTTTATATTAGTAAAGGCTAACGAAGTGGAATTAAAGTTCAATTATTATCATCATTGATAAGGATAGCCAGGATAGGACCTCTAATTTCTCATACCTTACCAAAAGTTTGCTTTACAGTTATTTATCTATTTTTAATTGCCATTTAATTTACTCGTCATTAAATTACTTGTTCCTCATTCTTAAAACCCCGATTCTACAATCTTCATAACCAATAATAAGAACATACTTCCCTGAAGTTCCTTGAGAAGACGACCCGAGGTTTAAATACTCGGTTATCAATTTTAAAAGGGGTTTGTTACTTGTGACAACCAAAACGTTTGTACGAAGGGATTTTTGTTGGTTTAGAAACTATATCTACAACGCGATTGTTTTATTAAAAATCTTTACTGGCAAAAATCCTAACGTCAAAATGGCGCCGTTGCCGGGGAACTGCTAACGTGTGCCTTATTATTGGTTATTGTACATATTTTTCTTTTACTTGTTTATTTATTTCTGTTTTTCCTTTTTAATTTTATTTGCTACTAAGAATTCTCACCCCTCTCGCTTTGAGTTTGGTTCTAACTTTGCTGAAGGAAATAGAAGTTACAGCAGGAATATGCATCAAGGTCAGACCAATCAAGGATGGATGGAGCCAAGAGGATCTAATCAACCCTTTAGGCATCAACACCCTCCAAGATATCATGGGCAACGACCATTCTACAATGCATACCCAGCTGATAGATATGGTGGACAACCTTGTAACTACCAACAAGCCCCACCCCGTGCCTATAGACCAACCTCTCAACAAAACCTCGAACCACCACACTCACAAGCTTCTCTTCACGATTCGCCACCGTATGATCCTTTCCTACCCCAATTTCAATCCAATCACCCCCAAGCACCACCACTTCCCTATGTTTCATGTCCAAATTCATCACCCCGAGAATTAGAGGTTCGCCTCAAGGCAACAGTAAATAAACTTCAAACAACCATTCGACAACTGGAGCAAGCAGTAATTCAAGTAGCTTCTAGACGCGCGAACATTCAAGGACCAACCACAGCCCCATGTGGACAATCTAATGAAGAGCTTAGCATGAAGGAAACACTAGAAACTCTAGTGGACAAGACAGAGCATGAATTCGTACTAGAACAAGTAGAAGAAGCTGTCATTATACAAGAAGAAGAGTTGGTTGAAGATCTAGGAGACGCTGAACCTCCATGGGAATCTAGAGTTGAGGAGAACTCCGTCAAGGACGTTACAGTTAATGCTAAGGAGGATATTGCACAATCCCCAAGGCAAGTCGTTTATGAAGAACTAGACGGAATAACCCAGGACACAAATTCCCTTGATGATGATAGTCACAAGTCTAGCTCTCTTAGTAATGAACTTGCATCCGCAAGTGAATTCTCTGAGATCGAAGAATCTTCCCCAAGTGAATACGAAGATGACGCGGAGGTAGATTTCTCTCAACCTCCAATCTATGACTCAAGTGATGAGGAAGACATAGAAGACTTTGACCAGGACTCAGATGCATTTGAAGAACCTTACAAGGAAGTGGAGGAATTAACAGAAGAGCACAAGGGAGAAGAACTTACAGAACCACCAGAAACACCTACCCCACGGCCATTACCGCCTAATACAAGCTTCAAGTGGGTACAATCCTTAACCTTTAACTTTACTTATTCACTTGAATATGGTTTACTTGAAACAGATGGCCAGCTTAGAGCTCTCTGCAGCTTTAAGAGTAAGAGGGAAATGGCTCGTACTCAGAGCTGGTGTACAAGGTTCAATAAGGTTCCACGCTTCAAATTGAAGTGCACGGATTGGTATCAAGCTCAATTGAATGGATCTCGGAAAACTTTTGGTCACTATGGTGAGAATCTACTTTCTAAACTGCCCGGATGGAAAAAAATAGATCAAGACAGAGGCGGATTTAAACGCAAGGCTTGGGATCATGGATTCTATTCTGACATTCGTCACCCCGGGAGCTTGACAATCTGTTTGAAGTTGCTCAGAAGCTTTACATGCCTAGTTTGGGACCCCGGAGGCTATTGGCATTCCAAGTATTGGTAGAGATTTTTGGATGAATTTAAGCATAAGACGCCATAACAGGAAGCTCCTCCAATGTCCAACTTAAGGACTTTAACTAAATGTGCTAGGTGGGAGACAACCCACCATGGTATGATCGTTTCTTTTTAATTTTTATTTTGTTTTATTTGTTTTCAAGTTTTATTTTATTTTATTATATTGAACCTGGAATTTTGCATCTCACTCATATTAATAATTGCATTATGCACTTTTCATGCATATGTATAAAAAAAAATCGCAGGTATTGGGAGAGAATAATGAACAGAAAGTTATGCAGGAGCAGTGCTGGAAGCGTGCCAATGGCACAAATCATCCCATGCGACCGCGTCGCTGACGCGACCGCATCATATGGGAATAATGGCCTCCCACGCGACCGCGTGCCCCACGCGGCCGCGTGACCAGGATTTCGACGTCAAAGTGGTGCACACCAGAAAGTTGTGCGAGAGTGGTGCTGGATTGGTGCTGAACGCATAATCCTTCCCATGCTGTCGCGTGACCCATGCGACCGCGTCATACCCTTCTAAAGCTCACTCACGCGATCGCATGCCCCACGCGATCGCGTCACTTAAAATTTGGCAATTAATGATTTTGAACAGAGAGTTGTGCGAGTGCGAGGCTGCTCTCGCGCCAGTCGCATAAAATGGGTCACGCGACCGCGTGACCGACGCTATCGCGTCAATTAGTTTAAGCGCAATTCGCGCGACCGCGTGCCCCACGCGGCCGCGTCGCTCGCGCCGCACAACTCATTCAAAATATCTTATATCTTTCTTTTCCAAATCCTTTTTTTTTTCTCTTTTCTTATTTCTTTCTTCTTCCTTTCTTATTTTTTTTCTCTTCCATTCTATTTTATTTAATTTATTTGCATACTTTCATTCATTGCATATTTTTATTATTTTACCATTGGTGTTCAAATGTTCCTATTCCACTGTTACATCTTTTCTGGTATTTTCTTGGTGCTTAGTGACTTGTTTAATTCTGATTGAGTAATATTATTTAAATCAATGCCAATTTTTATATCTATATTACTTTTGCATTGACATGAATTTATATTATCTCTCCTTCCTCACTCTCTTCCCCATTGTTGCAAATTTTGCACCATTGGTATGCCATGTACTTCTATTGTTTTTCTCACGTACAAGTTGAAGCTTCCATGTAATTGAGACCCTTATTATCTGGCATTAACACCCATATTTTATTTATTTTCTATCTTTACTTTTGGGTTACTTTTTTTCTTTTTCTCTTCTTCAGGATGGCCACCAAAGAAGGGAAAGTGAAAACTTCTAAAAGGGAAGACAAACAAGTCCATCTGCACAATCCTTGAAGGAAAGCATCAGTTGGAACAACCCGTCCACCTGCACATCTCAGCATGCACCGAGGACGGTTCAATCTTTAAGTGTGGGGAGGTCGATACCGATCTCCATGGGTTAGTATTTTCTTATCAACACCAATATTTTATTTTCCTTGTTAGTTGTTGCATTTGCATGTTTGATTGCATATTTATTTGATTTTATTCATTCAGTTACTACTTGGTTGAAGTAATATTTTCTTTTCTAAGAAATTTTTATAGTATTTCACTAATTGAAAAATTTTTATGTTAAAACTTGTTTGAAGTTGTATTTGGAACATGGTTTTTAAGCCAAAGAACACACAACCTGTGAGATTTTGAGCTTATTTACATGGTTACATTATTTAACCATAAATTTTTATTCTTGTGTGTTTTCTTCTCTATAATTACAATCTTTGCTTTGTTCCATTCTATATATCCATTATTTAGTGTATTTACATGCTTGCATATGATTGAGGCCATTACTTGTTATCTGCTCAATTATCCCAAATAAGCCTACCTTTTACATCACCCTTGTTAGCCACCTTGAGCCTTTTTATCCCCATTTATTCTGTTCTATAACCACATCACTAGCCTTAAGCAGAAAAACAATTAAATATCCCAATTGAATCTTTGGTTAGCTTAAGATAGAGATTGTGTATCAATTAAAGTGTAGGGAAGCTATGGGAACATGGGTTCATAAGGGAATGTGTTAAGTTTTTACTTTGATAAAATATTGGGAATTTGGGTACCTACTCATGTGAGACCAGAAAAATTAAAAATCCATGTGCATTGATAAGTTATGTTTATTTTTCAGCTTTAAAAAAAAAAGAGAAAAAGAAAAAAAAATATATAATATAAGTAAATAAATAAGGGGACAAAATTACCCCAATATTAAGTTTAATAAAAGATCAATGCACATGTGATAAAAATTAAAGAAAATTTGGTACATGAGTATGGGAATTATATAAAAGTGGGAATTATGGGTAGCTAGGCATGAATTTAAAAGTATATAGAGTATATGTATATTAGGTGAGAGCTTGGGTTAATTAAAGATTCATATTATAGCTCACTTGGCCATACATATATCCTTACCTTTACCTCAGCCCCATTACAACCTTGAAAAGACCTCATGATGTTTGCATTGGTACATTAAATATTTGTTGATTGGTTAGATGAAGAACAAGGTTTAGAAAGCATGACTAGAGAAGAGTAGAGTGAATAACCCTATACACTTGAGAGATTAGAGTGATATACACTACCAGTGAGGGTTCAATGCTTGATTCTATGTTTCCTACTTTCACGAGCTTTCTTCTTACAAGTTTACTTACTTTTTATTGTACGATTTGAATTAGTGGAAATTGGTTTGTATTTGTCTTGGAGAACTTATTTACTATTAAACCAAGTAGGTAGAAACATTTTGCATGTAATTGCATTCATATAGATAGGATTGCATTTCATACATCCTACCATTCCTCTTCATCTTTATAGCTTCTCTTGAGCTTAGCATGAGGACATGCTATTGTTTAAGTGTGGAGAGGTTGATAAACCACTATTTTATGGTTTATCTTGTACTCAATTGAGTGGTTTTTATCAACTCTTTACCCACTTATTTATACTATTTGCATGTTTTACATTTTCCTTCCTGGTTTTGTGCTATGATTGAAAACATGCTTCTTTGATCTTATATTTGCTTATTATTAATCCTCTCTTATTATCATTAGATGCCTTGATATGTGTGTTAAGTGTTTTCAGAGATTACAGGGCAGGAATGGCTCAGAGGATGGAAAGGAAGCATGCAAAAGTGGAAGGAATACAAGAAGTTGGAGAAACTGCTAAGCTGTCCAGCCTGACCTCTTCGCACTCAAACGGCTATAACTTTAGCTACAGAGATCCAAACGACACGATTCTAGTTGTGTTGGAAAGCTAACGTCCGGAGCTTCGATTTGATATATAATTTGCCATAGCTGCCCTGAATTTAGGCGACGCAAACGCGTGAATGACGCGTCCGCGTCGCATCGGCGAACCTCAACCCGCGCGGCCGCATGGACGACGCCTCCGTGTCACTTGCCCGCGACCTGGACGTAACAGAAATCGCAGGGGGCGATTTCTGGGCTGCTTTTGACCCAGATTTCAGCCCAGAACACACAGATTAGAGGCTATAAAGTGGGGGAATGCATCCATTCATGGGAGAGCTCGCCAATTTTTACTTTCCATGATTTAGATTTAGTTTTGAGAGAGGTTCTCTCCTCTCTCTTTAGGATTAGGATTTAGATTTAGGATTTTTATTCCCTTTCAGGATTATCTCTTTTGATCAGGTTCAATACTCCTTTTATTTACTTTTGCAAGTCACTATATGAATCCTTTCATGTTACAGATTACTCTTTTATTAATGTTATTTGAGGTATTTCAGTTTAATATTGATTTCTTTTATTTATGCTATTGTTGCTTTTACTCTGAAGACATTTTTATTCCAGTAGATTTACTTTCCCCCTTTTGGTTTTGGTTAAGAAATCAGTAACTCAGGAGTTGTCAAACTCAAACATGATTGATAATTGTTATCTTGTTAATTGAATTGAACTTCAATAATCCCAATCTTTTCTTAGGAAATAAATAAGATCCGAAGATCAAACCAATTAATCCCTTGACCTTCCTTTATATTAGTAAAGGCTAACGAAGTGGAATTAAACTTCAATTATTATCATCATTGATAAGGATAGCCAGGATAGGACCTCTAATTTCTCATACCTTACCAAAAGTTTGCTTTACAGTTATTTATCTATTTTTAATTGCCATTTAATTTACTCGTCATTAAATTACTTGTTCCTCATTCTTAAAACCCCAATTCTACAATCTTCATAACCAATAATAAGAACATACTTCCCTGAAGTTCCTTGAGAAGACGACCCGAGGTTTAAATACTCGGTTATCAATTTTAAAAGGGGTTTGTTACTTGTGATAACCAAAATGTTTGTACGAAGGGATTTTTGTTAGTTTAGAAACTATATCTACAATGCGACTGTTTTATTAAAAATCTTTACTGGCAAAAATCCTAACGTCATCCCCATCCTGGTAGAAAGGAGTTACAACAACGAATACCTTCTTCTCCTCTCAAACCACATTGCTACATTTGTTGAGCCGCAGATTGCCCGTAGACAATGGGGTTTCCTACAAAGACAGCCAAGGCAGGTCAATCTTTCTTGGGTAGTCGAGTTCTACTCCAACTACCACTTACCAACCCTGCAGTCTGTCTACGTCCGTCAGAAGCAAGTCCCCATTACAGAAGAGGCCATTCAAAAAGTTCTAAGTCTTCTCCCTGTTCCAGAAGGATTGGATGCCTTTCAAGAAGCCGCACTCAAGCGCTAGATGTACCAATTTGACTGGGACACTGTTCTCAGAGTTATCGCACTACCTGGCAGCCGTTGGATCTACGGATACCATCGTACCCGCCCTAAGGGAATTTCGGCTTCAACACTTACCTTGGAGGCTCGCGTATGGGCACAAATCATGTCCCATTACGTCTTTTCAAGCACTCACGAGTCCTCCTTCACTGCACACATGGCCGTTCTACTATGGTGCATCCTTACAGACCAGCCTCTGAACCTACCAAGACACATCCGGAATGCCATGGGACACGTACAAATTGCGGGCAACCTACCTTTTCCCGCCTTGGTCTCAGATCTTGTCTCAGCCGCCGAAGTCTCCTACAAAGCTGGGGACACCAAAGCCATGCTTCCCCGGGATGATCAGTATGTCCCTAACGGGAAGTACCTTAGACTTCCAGCAGCCACTACCAGCCAGCCTACTGAACCAGTTGAAGATATTCCTTCTTCAACACCACAAACACCCACTACTGACCAGCTGCTCCAGCAGATACTTGCAAGGTTGGATCGGCAAGAACACAAAGCTAAGATGAGAGAGCGCCGTAACAAGCGCCGATTCACATACCTCAAGGAGCTGATCATGGGAAAATTCAAGGACTCAGACACCCCGGACTCCACTTCCTTTACCAGCACAGGGAGCCATGATGGTCCCGACTGTGGAGATACTGCTACCAGCCCACCTTTATTCCTGACAGATGGCACCGAGGACGGTGCAAAGCCTTAAGTGTGGGGAGGTCGGTCAGTACCTGACTTCCGGAGGTAATTTCTCTTCCCTAGCACCAATAAATTAGGATATTTAGTTAGATTTTTCTTTTATAGAATAGGATAAACTGCATAGTAATAGATTAGTTGCATGCATGTTCTGCTTGATTGAAAAGACAATGAGTTTCTTCTAAGACTCTATATTTGGAACAAAATTTCACTAATTTTAATTAAAACTTTTATGTTAAATTTGCTTGAAGTTGTATTTAAAACATGATTTTTGAGCTAAAGAACACACAACCTGTGAGATTTGAGCCTTTATGAATGGTTACATTATTTAACCACAATTATTTTATTCTTGTGTGTTTACTTCTCTATGATTGTAATCTACATTTTGTTTCATCCTATATGTCCAATGTTTATTATATTTATATGTTTGCACATGATTGAGGCCATTATTTGTTGAGCTTACTGACGTTAGGATTTTTGCCAGTAAAGAATGTCATAAAAATAGTCGCGTTGTAGATATAGTCTCTAAACCAACAAAAAACCCTTCGTACAAACGTTTTGGGTGTCACAAGTAACAAAACCCCTTTAGAAATTGTTAACCAAGTATTCAAACCTCGGGTCGTCTTCTCAAGGAACTGCAAGGAAGTATGTTCTTATTATTGGTTATAAAGGTTGTAATCGGGGTTTAAAAGGTGAGAAGCAAGTAATTAAAATGACGAGTGAATTAAATGGCAATTAAAGATAAATAATAACTGTAAAGCAACTTTTAGCAAGGTAGAAAAATTAGAGGTCCAACTTAGTTATCTCTCTCAACAATAATGAAAGTTGAATCTAAACTCCACTTGGTCAACCTTTACCAGGGCAAGGGAAAGTCAAGGGACTAATTAAATTGACCTTTGAATCTTATTTATCTCCTAAGAAAAGGTTGGGATTACTCAAGTTCAGCTCAATTAGCAAGATCATGATTATCAATTGTGTTGAGTTTAATAACTGTTGAGTTACTAAATTCTTAACCAGAACCAAAAGGGGAAAAAGTAAAATTGCTGGAATAATAATAAAAATATCCTTAGATGGGAAGCATTGATAACTTAAGTCAAAGAGCACAATTATAAACAGTCTGTAACATGGAAGAATTTATAAATCAACTTATAATAATCAATTCAAATGTTGGAATAAATAAAGAGAAGTAAAACTAAAAGAACATTAAACCTGGGATCTAGAGTTACTCTTAAAACAAGAAGAAATCCTAAATCCTAAAAGAGAGAGAGAGAAGATCTCCCTCTCAACTAGATCTAAATCATTGAAAGGTAAAAATATGCGAGCTCTCTTTGAATGGATGCATTCCCACACTTTATAACCTCTGGTCTATGCTGTCTGTACTTGGATCTGGGCCAAAAAGGGCTTCAGAATTCGCTGGCGGCGTATTCTGTAATTTCTGGTGTGTGGCCTCTGTCACGCGTCCGCGTGGGTCACGCGGTCGCGTCGTTCGGAGCTTTTCCTTGCCACGCGGTCACGTCAGTCATGCGACCGCGTCATGTGCGTTCTGCTTAAGGCGCGCGGTCGCGTCAGTCATGCAGCCGCGTCGCTGCTGATTCGTGCTTGGCACGCGATCGCGTGCCCCATGCGATCGCGTGGGTATCAGTTTCCTTAAAGCTCCATTTTGCTTTCTCCTTCCATTCTAGTATGTTTTCTTTTTCATCCTTTAAGTCATTCTGCCTTAGAAAATCTGAAACTACTCAACACACTAATCACGGCATCGAATGGAAATAAAGGTAATTAAAATAATTAATTTTAAAGCTTAGAAAACATGTTTTTTATTATATGACATAATAAGGAAGGGAAAGTAAAACCATGCAATTAATGTGAATAAGTAGGTGAAGAGTTGAATAAATCACTCTAATTAAGCACAAAAGAACTCATGAAATATGGGTTTATCAACCTCCCCATACTTAAACACTAGCATGTCCTCATGCTAAATCCAAGGTAAATAATTAAGGTTAAAGTGATGGAATGTTATGAAATGCAACCTATGCTAAATGCATCTACCTAATGAGTCATGCAATTCTAATTCATCCACTCATATATAAAGCTTACATGTAGCTAAGTTAATTCACATTCTCAAGGAGTTATGTATATATATATATATATAGCCAACCCTTAAATAATAAAGCATTTTAGCAAATGAGATGGGAAAGAAAACATTGTACAAACTTGCAAAACAATTAGTAAATTTTAAGCACAGATATATGTTGATAAGTTATTGAACCCTCACTGGATTTTGTATTTACTCTCTAGTCACTCAGTGTTTATTGGGTTTATTCACTCTATTTTTCTTTTTATTCTTAATTTCTACAGCTTTGTTTTTCATCTAACCAATCAACAATTATAGAATATAGTCATACCAAAAAGTCATGAGGTCTTAATTAAGGTTGTAATGGAGCCAAGGTAAAGGTAAGAATTTATGTATAGGGTTAAGTGAGCTAATAAGAGAATCCCTAATTAGACTAAAATCTCACCTAACATACATATCTAGTAAAATAAAATTTCCTTACCTAATTTCCCATAATTTCCCACTTATTGTTACATGCTCATGTTTCACTTTTTATTTTTATCCCATGTGCATTGTTTTTATTTTGCATTGGGGAATTTCTTTTGTATCCCCTTTTATTTAAATGCTGAAAAAAATAACCTTTTTTTTTAATGCACATGGTAATTGAATCACTTAGATTTTCTCATGAGCATGCTTCCCAAATTTTATTTTATTCCTTTTAACTTCTCTACCTTTTGTTTCTATCATCCATGTTCCCAAAAGGTTTCCCACATTTAACTCTATTTATAATTTTCTATCTTAAGCTGACCAAGGATTCACTTGAGATTTTCTTTTGTTTTTCTGCTTAAGGCTAGTAATTTGGCTAAATAGAATAAAGGGGTTTTAAAAGGCTCAAGGGGGCTAACAAGGGTGATGTAAAAGGTAGGCTAATTTGGGGTGAGTGAGCTAAGATCAAATGATGGCCTCAATCATTCTCTTGGTATGTATCTATTCTATATTCTATAATTGGACATATAAATTAAAGCAAAGTAAAGAACATCAGAATAAAAAGGAATGTGACACACAGAAATGAAATTATGGTTAGAATGCAACCATACAATTTAAGCTCAAGACTCACAGGCTGTGTGTTTGGTGCACGAAATTGTGATCTCTGGTAATGGCTTATTAGGTCAGATACTCTGATCTAGTTTTACAGTCTGTCACAACTTCGATACAACTGACCAGCAAGTGCACTGGGTCGTCCAAGTAATACCTTACGTGAGTAAGGGTCGAATCCCACGGAGATTGTTGGTTTGAAGCAATCTATGGTTATCTTGTAAATCTTAGTCAGGAAGTCAATTATGTTTATCAATTGAATTGTGAGTAACCAGTAGAGCATAAATTAAAAATTACTTGTTGTGCAGTAATGGAGAATATGTTGGAGTTTTGGAGATGCTTTGTCTTCTGAATCTCTGCTTTCCTCTGTCTTCTTGTTCACGCACGCACGTCCTCCTATGGCAAGCTGTGTGTTGGGGGATCACCGTTGTCAATGGCTACCTTCCATCCTTCCAGTGAAAACTACGCTCACGCACTCTGTCACAGCACGGCTAATCACCGGTTGGTTCTCGATCCGGTTGGAATAGGATTTACTATCCTTTTGCCTCTGTCACTAACGCCCAGCCTTCAGGAGTTTGAAGCTCATCACAGTCATTCAATCCTTGAATCCTACTCGGAATACCACAGACAAGGTTTAGACTTTCCGGATTCTCATGAATGCCGCCATCAGTTCTAGCTTATACCACGGAGATTCTGATTAAGAGATCTCAGAGATACTCATTCAATCGGATATAGAACGGAGGTGGTTGTCAGGCACACGTTCATGGGTTGAGGAAGGTGATGAATGTCACTGATCATCACCTTCATCACAGTTAAGCGCGAATGAACATCTTAGATAGGAACAAGCGTGTTTGAATGGAAAACAAAAATACTTGCATTAATTCATCGAGACACAGCAGAGCTCCTCACCCCCAACAATGGGGTTTAGAGACTCATGCCGTCAGAGAATACAAAGTTTAGATCTGAAATGTCATGAGATACAAAATAAGTCTCTAAAAGTTGTTTAAATACTAAACCAGTAGCCTAGGGTTACAAAATATGAGTGGACTATGATGGATGATGCAGAGATCCACTTCTGGGGCCCACTTGGTGTGCTGGGGCCCACTTGGTGTGTGCTGGGGCTGAGACTTTAAGCAATTCACGTGCAGAGGCCATTTGTGGAGTTGAACGCCAGTTTTTGTGCCAGTTTGGGCGTTCAACTCCAGTTCTTGATCCTTTTCTGGCGCTGGACGCCAGATTTGGGCAGAAGGCTGGCGTTGAACGCCAGTTTACGTCGTCAATTCTTGTGCAAAGTATGGACTATTATATACTTCTGGAAAGCCCTGGATGTCTACTTTCCAACGCAATTCGAAGCACGCCATTTCGAGTTCTGTAGCTCCAGAAAATCCACTTTGAGTGCAGGGAGGTCAGAATCCAACAGCATCAGCAGTCCTTTTTCAGCCTGAATCAGATTTTTGCTCAGCTCCTTCAATTTCAGCCAGAAAAATACCTGAAATTACAGAAAAACACACAACTCATAGTAAAGTCCAGAAATATGAATTTTTCCTAAAAACTACTGGAAATAGACTAAAAACTAACTAAAACATACTCAAAACTATATGAAATTACCCCAAAAAGCGCATAAAATATCCGCTCATCACAACACCAAACTTAAACTGTTGCTTGTCCTCAAGCAACTAGACAAATAAAATAGAAGACTAATAGGTTGAGAAGCAATAATATCTCAGAGTTTTTGATTGAAGCTCAGATCCTAATTAGATGAGCGGGACTAGTAGCTTTTTGCTTCTGAACAGTTTTGGCATCTCACTTTATCCATTGAAGCTCAGAGTGATTGGCATCTATAGGAACTCAGAATTCAGATAGTGTTATTGATTCTCTTAGTTCAGTGTGATGATTCTTGAACACAGCTTCTTTATGAGTCTTGGCCGTGGCCCTAAGCACTTTGTTTTCCAGTATTACTACCGGATACATAAATGCCACAGACACATAACTGGGTGAACCTTTTCAGATTGTGACTCAGCTTTGCTAAAGTCCCCAATTAGAGGTGTCCAGAGTTCTTAAGCACACTCTTCTTTTTGCTTTGGACCTTGACTTTAACCGCTCAGTCTCAAGTTTTCACTTGACACCTTCACGCCACAAGCACATGGTTAGGGACAGCTTGATTTAGCCGCTTAGGCCAGGATTTTATTCCTTTTTGGCCCTCCTATCCACTGATGCTCAAAGCCTTGGGATCCTTTTTATTACCCTTGCCTTTTGGTTTTAAGGGCTTTGGCTTTTTCTGCTTGCTTTCTCTTTTTTCTTTCTTTTTTTTTTTTTTTTTTTTTTTGCAAGCTTTGTTCTTTGCTGCTTTTTCTTGCTTCAAGAATCATTTTTATGATTTTTCAGATTCTCAATAACATGTCTCATGTTCATCATTCTTTCAAGAGCCAACATATTTAACAGTCTTAAACAACAAATTCAAAAGATATATGCACTGTTCAAGCATTCATTCAGAAGACAGAAAGCATTGCCACCACATTTAACTAATTAGAATTTCTCTTATTAAAACTCGAAATTTTATTGCTTCTTATTTAAAAGATCTACTATTTTATTCATGTTTGCTGATGATGAGAAAAATAAACTATAGCTTAATTGGAGATAAAATCAAAATAGACTAATTACTACTATATGACTCCTAAGGTAAAATTAAAATAAGAACAGTTATCACAGAGTTAAGGTTAAGATTAGAACTCAACAACCTTGAGGTTTGGGAAGTGGATGTTCCTCTAGTCTGTGAGGTGCTTGGTCCTTCAAGAGAGAATTTCTGGCGCTTCAGTTCCTTTAAATCACGCCCTTGCTCCTCTTGGAGTGGGTTGTTTTCCCTTAGGGGCCATGATCTTAGTGATCACGGATAAGCACACCAAACTTAGAGCTTTGCTTGTCCTCAAGCAAAAGAAAAAGAAGGAGATGGGTAGAAGGAGAGCTCCTCCCCCCCCATCCTGGCGTTTGAACGCCCAAACACTGCCTGTTTTGGGCGTTCAATGCCCAAATGCTGCTATCCTGGGCGTTCAACGCCCAGTTGTTGCCCTTTTCTGGCGTTGAACGCCAGATAGCTATCCTTACTGGCGTTCAGCGCCCACTGGATGCCCATTTTGGGCGCTGAACGCCCAAAATGGCCTTCACTGGCGTTTTCTTGCCAGTAAGCTCCCTATCTCTGTTTTGTGTGTAGATTCCTTCTGTAACCCTGTAAACTTATGCAAATGATTCTTTACCTTAGTGTCAGTGAACTTTATATAAACAAATAAAAATAAAAATAGGGCAAAATGCTTAGAGGATTGTTGCCCCATGGCTGGGTTGCCTCCCAGCAAGCGCTTCTTTATTATCTTTAGCTGGACCTTGCTGAGCTTTTAATCTAGCTTCAGCCTTGAGCATTCTTGCTCAATGTTGCCCTCAAGATAATGCTTGATTCTCTGTCCATTGACAATGAACTTCTTATCAGAATCAATATCTTGAAGCTCCACATAACCATATGGTGATACACTTGTAATCACGTATGGTCCCCTCCACCGGGATTTCAGTTTCCCGGGGAATAGCCTGAGTCTAGAGTTAAACAACAGAACTTTCTGTCCTGGTTCAAAGATTCTAGATAACAGCTTTCTGTCATGCCACTTTTTTTATTTTTCTTTATAAAGCTTGGCATTTTCGAAAGCTGTGAATCTGAATTCCTCTAGCTCATTTAGCTGGAGCAATCGTTTTTCTCCTGCTAATTTGGCATCTAAGTTTAGGAATCTGGTTGCCCAGTAGGCCTTATGTTCCAGTTCCACGGGCAAGTGGCATGCCTTACCATACACGAGTTGGTATGGAGAGGTCCCTATAGGGGTCTTGAATGCTGTTCTGTAAGCCCACAGAGCATCATCCAAGCTCCTTGCCCAATCCTTTCTACGGGTACTTACAGTCCGTTCCAGGATTCTCTTTAATTCTCTATTAGAGACTTCAGCTTGCCCATTGGTTTGTGGATGATATGGTGTGGCCACTTTGTGGTGAATTCCATACCGAACCATGGCAGAGTAAAGCTGTTTATTGCAGAAGTGAGTGCCCCCATCACTGATTAACACTCTAGGGACACCAAACCTGCTAAAGATATGTTTCTGGAGGAACTTCAGCACTGTTTTAGTATCATTGGTGGGTGTGGCGATAGCCTCAACCCATTTTGATACATAGTCAACTGCCACCAGAATATAAGTGTTTGAGTATGATGGTGGGAAAGGTCCCATGAAGTCAATTCCCCATACATCAAACAACTCTATTTCCAAGATTCCTTGTTGAGGCATGGCGTAACCATGAGGCAGATTACCAGCTCTTTGGCAACTGTCACAATTACGTACAAACTCTCGGGAATCTTTATAGAGTGTGGGCCAATAGAAGCCACATTGGAGGACCTTGGTGGCTGTTCGCTCACCTCCGAAATGGCCTCCATATTGAGATCCGTGGCAATGCCATAGGATTCTCTGTGCTTCCTCTCTGGGGACACACCTACGGATAATTCCATCTGCACATCTCTTAAAGAGATAAGGTTCATCCCACAAGTAGTACTTTGCATCAGTAACTAATTTCTTCTTTTGTATTCTATTATACTCCTTGGGTATGAACCTTGCAGCTTTATAGTTTGCAATATCGGCAAACCATGGTGCTTCCTGAATGGCAAATAGATACTCATCAGGGAACGTCTCAGAGATCTCAAGAAAGGGGAGGGACGTCCCTTTCACTGGTTCTATCCGGGACAGATGATCAGCCACTTGGTTCTCTGTTCCTTTTCTGTCTCTTATTTCTATATCAAACTCTTGCAGAAGCAATACCCATCTGATGAGCCTGGGTTTTGAATCCTGCTTTGTGAGTAGATATTTAAGAGCAGCATGGTCAGTATACACAATCACTTTTGATCCTACTAAGTATGATCTGAACTTGTCAATGGCGTAAACCACTGCAAGTAGTTCTTTTTCTGTGGTTGTGTAATTTTTCTGGGCATCATTTAGAACGCGACTGGCATAATAAATGACATGCAGAAGCTTGTCATGCCTCTGTCCCAATACTGCACCAATGGCATGATCACTGGCATCACACATTAACTCAAATGGCAATGTCCAGTCTGGTGCAGAAATGACTGGTGCTATGACCAGCTTAGCTTTCAACGTTTCAAACGCCTGCAAGCATGTTGTGTCAAACACAAATGGTGTGTCAGCAGCTAGCAGATTGCTTAGAGGTTTTGCGATTTTTGAAAAATCCTTTATAAACCTCCTATAGAATCCTGCATGCCCCAGAAAGCTTCTGATTGCCTTAACATTGGCAGGTGGTGGTAATTTTTCAATTACCTCTATTTTTGCTTGATCCACCTCTATTCCCTTGTTTGAGATTTTATGCCCAAGAACAATTCCTTCAGTCACCATGAAGTGACACTTTTCCCAGTTTAAAACTAGGTTGGTTTCTTGGCATCTTTTCAGAACAAGTTTCAGGTGATCAAGACAGGAGCTGAATGAGTCTCCATATACTGAGAAGTCATCCATGAAGACTTCCAGAAATTTTTCCACCATGTCAGAGAAAATAGAGAGCATGCATCTCTGGAAGGTTGCAGGTGCATTGCATAGCCCAAAGGGCATCCTTCTATAAGCAAACACTCCGGATGGACATGTGAATGCTGTTTTCTCTTGATCCTGGGGATCTACTGCAATCTGGTTATAGCCTGAGTAGCCATCCAAAAAGCAGTAATAATCATGACCTGCTAGTCTTTCTAGCATCTGGTCTATGAATGGTAAAGGAAAATGATCCTTTCTGGTGGCTGTATTGAGCCTTCTGTAGTCAATACACATGCGCCACCCTGTAACTATTCTTGTAGGAACCAGTTCATTTTTTTCATTATGAATCACTGTCATGCCTCCCTTTTTTGGGACGACTTGAACAGGGCTCACCCAGGGGCTGTCAGAAATAGGATAAATAATCCCAGCCTCCAGTAATTTGGTGACCTCTTTCTGCACCACTTCCTTCATGGCTGGATTTAGCCGCCTCTGTGGTTGAACCACTGGTTTGGCATTATCCTCCAATAGGATTTTGTGCATGCATCTAGCTGGGCTTATGTCCTTAAGATCACCTATGGACCACCCAAGAGCTGTCTTGTGTGTCCTTAGCACTTGAATAAGTGCTTCCTCTTCCTGTGAATTTAAAGCAGAGCTTATGATCACTGGAAAAGTGTCACCTTCTCCTAGAAATGCATATTTCAAGGATGGTGGCAGTGGCTTGAGCTCTGGTTTAGGAGGTTTTTCCTCTTTCAGAAGAAAGTTCAGAGGCTCTTTCATGTCCCCTGAATCCTCCAAATCAGGCTGAACATCTTTAAAGATGTTTTCCAACTCTGATTCGAGACTCTCAGCCATGTTGATCTCTTCTACCAAAGAGTCAATAAGGTCAACTTTCATGCAGTCTGTTGATGTGTCTGGATGCTGCATGGCTTTGACAGCGTTCAATTTGAACTCGTCATCGTTGACTCTCAGGGTTATTTCCCCCTGCTGGACGTCAATGAGGGATCGTCCAGTTGCTAGGAAGGGTCTTCCTAGAATGAGAGTAGCACTCTTGTGCTCCTCCATTTCCAGCACAACAAAGTCAGTGGGAAAGGCGAATGGCCCAACTCTGACAATCATGTCCTCAATCACGCCTGATGGGTATTTAGTGGAACCATCAGCAAGTTGGAGACATATCCGGGTTGGTTTAACTTCTTCAGTTAAGCCAAGCTTCCTGATAGTGGATGCAGGTATCAGGTTGATGCTTGCCCCAAGATCGCATAAAGCTGTCTTGGTGCAATCACCTTCTAATATGCATGGTATCAGAAAACTCCCAGGGTCTTTAAGCTTTTCAGGAAAGCTTTTCAGAATGACTGCACTGCATTCTTCAGTGAGGAGAACTCTTTCTGTTTCTCTCCACTCCTTTTTATGACTCAAGATCTCTTTCATGAACTTGGCATAAGAAGGTATTTGCTCAAGTGCCTCTGCAAATGGAATCTTTATTTCAAGAGTCCTTAGATAATCTGCAAAGCGAGCAAATTGCTTATCCTGCTCCTCTTTCCGGAGTTTTTGAGGATAAGGTATCTTGGCTTTATATTCCTCAACCTTAGTGGTTAAAGAAGCCTTTTTAGAGGGGTTGTTGTCAGCACTTGTGTGTGTCTGATCCCTCACTAGCAATTGAATGCCAGAGTCAGAAGCTGGAGTGACGTTAGACGCCAGCTCACTGTCTGTTCCTGGCGCCTGAACGCCAGAAATGTGCCCCTGTTGGGCGTTCAACGCCAGATTCTTGCCTGTTTCTGGCGTTGAACGCCAATCCTGCCTTGTCTCTGGCGCTGAACGCCAGTTTTGGGCATGGTCTGGGCGTTCAGTGCCAGCCTTCCACCCATTTTCTGGCGTTTTAGTGCCAGAATTATTTTTCCCTGGGCTCTTACTGTCCTCAGGGGAATCTTTGGTGGTTCGCTCATTTCTTGAATTTTTGATGCCTTGAGGTGGGGTATTTAATGTTTTCCCACTTCTTAATTGAACTGCTTGGCATTCTTCTGCTATTTGCTTTGATAGCTGCTGCTTTGTTTGCTTAAATTGTTCGTCCATATGTATATTAGCTATCCTTGTCTCCTGTAACCTATCTTTGAATTCAGCTAGCTGTTTTGTTAGAAAATCTAATTGCTGATTGAATTCAGCAGCTTGTTTTACAGTACTGAATTCAGCAGTTACTGTTTTAACCTCTTCATTCATGGAAGGGTTGCTGCTTAGATACAGATGCTGATTCCTGGCAACTGTATCAATGAGCTCTTGAGCTTCTTCAATTGTCTTTCTCATATGGATAGATCCACCAGCTGAGTAATCTAAAGACATCTGAGCTCCTTCTGCAAGCCCATAGTAGAAGATGTCTAACTGAACCCACTCTGAAAACATTTCAGAGGGGCATTTTCGTAGCATCTCTCTGTATCTCTCCCAGGCATCATAAAGAGATTCATTATCTCCTTGTTTAAAGCCTTGGATGTCCAGCCTTAGCTGTGTCATCCTTTTTGGAGGGAAATATTGATTCAGGAATTTTTCTGTCAGCTGTTTCCATGTTCTTATGTTGGCCTTAGGTTGGTTATTTAACCACCTCTTGGCTTGATCTTTTACAGCAAATGGGAACAGTAATAGTCTGTAGACATCCTGATCTATTTCCTTATCATGTACTGTGTCAGCAATTTGTAAAAATTGTGCCAGAAACTCTGTAGGTTCTTCCTGTGGAAGACCGGAATACTGGCAACTTTGCTGCACCATGATAATGAGCTAAGGATTCAACTCAAAGCTACTAACCCCAATGGAGGGTATGCATATGCTACTCCCATATGAAGCAGTAGAGGGGTTAGAATATGACCCCAGAGTCCTCCTGGACTGTTCATTTCCACTTATGTCCATGATGGATCTATGGATATAACTTGGACTGATTTATCTTTTTATTTATTTTATTTTATAAGAATAAAATAAAATAACTAAAAAGAATTTGAATTTTGAAATAATAAAATTTTTTTTTTCGTAAAAAAAATAAAAATTAATTAGTTAAAAAAAAAAAGAAGAAATTTTTGGAAAAGAAGAAAGCTATTTTCGAAAATTAGGGAGAGAGAGAGTTAGTTAGGTAGTTTTGAAAAAGTTAAGAAACAAACAAAAAGTTAGTTAGTTAGTTGAAACAAATTTTGAAAAGATAAGAAGTTAGGAAGTTAGAAAAGATATTTTAAAAAGATATTTTTGAATTTAGTGAGGAGAGAGAAAAACAATAAGATAGTACTAGATTTAAAATTTTTAGATCTAATGCTCCTTGTTTTTCGAAAATTTTGGAGGGAAAACACCAAGGAACACCAAACTTAAAAATTTTAAGATCAAGACACAAGGAAAACTCAAGAACACTTTGAAGACTCACAAGAACACAAGAACATGAAGGAAGAACACCAAACTTAAAATTTTTTGAAAACCAAACCAAAATTTTCGAAAATCAAAGGGGAATCAACAAGAAAACACCAAACTTAAAGTTTGGCACAAGATTTGATAGAAAAAATATTTTTGGAAAAGAAGGTTTTGAAAAGAGTATAAAAGATTCTAACCCAATCAAATTAATGTTCTAGCCAAATGAGTTATGGGACCTTATTAATAGAAAGATTATTTTTGAAAAAAAGGGTTTTTTTTTTTTTTTTAAATACGATAGCAAATTACCATGAACATAAACACCACGTTCTAATTAACTGAGCTATAAATTTAAAGTGTTTTAACAAGGGATAAATAATAAAAGACTCTAAACCAAAAAAAAAAGAGAAGATTTTTCCTAATCTAAGCAACAAAATAATCCGTCAGTTGTTCAAACACGAACAATCCCCGGCAACGGCGCCAAAAACTTGGTGCACGAAATTGTGATCTCTGGTAATGGCTTATTAGGTCAGATACTCTGATCTAGTTTTACAGTCTGTCACAACTTCGATACAACTGACCAGCAAGTGCACTGGGTCGTCCAAGTAATACCTTACGTGAGTAAGGGTCGAATCCCACGGAGATTGTTGGTTTGAAGCAATCTATGGTTATCTTGTAAATCTTAGTCAGGAAGTCAATTATGTTTATCAATTGAATTGTGAGTAACCAGTAGAGCATAAATTAAAAATTACTTGTTGTGCAGTAATGGAGAATATGTTGGAGTTTTGGAGATGCTTTGTCTTCTGAATCTCTGCTTTCCTCTGTCTTCTTGTTCACGCACGCACGTCCTCCTATGGCAAGCTGTGTGTTGGGGGATCACCGTTGTCAATGGCTACCTTCCATCCTTCCAGTGAAAACTACGCTCACGCACTCTGTCACAGCACGGCTAATCACCGGTTGGTTCTCGATCCGGTTGGAATAGGATTTACTATCCTTTTGCGTCTGTCACTAACGCCCAGCCTTCAGGAGTTTGAAGCTCGTCACAGTCATTCAATCCTTGAATCCTACTCGGAATACCACAGACAAAGTTTAGACTTTCCGGATTCTCATGAATGCCGCCATCAGTTCTAGCTTATACCACGGAGATTCTGATTAAGAGATCTCAGAGATACTCATTCAATCGGATATAGAACGGAGGTGGTTGTCAGGCACACGTTCATGGGTTGAGGAAGGTGATGAATGTCACTGATCATCACCTTCATCACAGTTAAGCGCGAATGAACATCTTAGATAGGAACAAGAGTGTTTGAATGGAAAACAGAAATACTTGCATTAATTCATCGAGACACAGCAGAGCTCCTCACCCCCAACAATGGGGTTTAGAGACTCATGCCGTCAGAGAATACAAAGTTTAGATCTGAAATGTCATGAGATACAAAATAAGTCTCTAAAAGTTGTTTAAATACTAAACCAGTAGCCTAGGGTTACAAAATATGAGTGGACTATGATGGATGATGCAGAGATCCACTTCTGGGGCCCACTTGGTGTGCTGGGGCCCACTTGGTGTGTGCTGGGGCTGAGACTTTAAGCAATTCACGTGCAGATGCCATTTGTGGAGTTGAACGCCAGTTTTTGTGCCAGTTTGGGCGTTCAACTCCAGTTCTTGATCCTTTTCTGGCGCTGGACGCCAGATTTGGGCAGAAGGCTGGCGTTGAACGCCAGTTTACGTCGTCAATTCTTGTGCAAAGTATGGACTATTATATATTTCTGGAAAGCCCTGAATGTCTACTTTCCAACGCAATTGGAAGCACGCCATTTCGAGTTCTGTAGCTCCAGAAAATCCACTTTGAGTGCAGGGAGGTCAGAATCCAACAACATCAGCAGTCCTTTTTCAGCCTGAATCAGATTTTTGCTCAGCTCCTTCAATTTCAGCCAGAAAAATACCTGAAATTACAGAAAAACACACAACTCATAGTAAAGTCCAGAAATATGAATTTTTCCTAAAAACTACTGGAAATAGACTAAAAACTAACTAAAACATACTCAAAACTATATGAAATTATCCCCAAAAAGCGCATAAAATATCCGCTCATCAGTGTTCTCTAACTCAAGAATCATATATCATTCATATATTGTATGCAGGTTTAGTTAAAAATTCCCATTATTCTCTTAAAAAAAAATTATTTTAGGGTAGCTTTTAAAGTTTTAATGTTCCTCCTTGATGAAATGTTGTTAACTAACATGTAATGCTATATATACAAGGTGTGGGTTGTTTTGATTCTGTTAAAGTTTCTGGTTTACTCCCTTTATATTTTTCTATTTAAACTATACTATCTTATGCTAAGAAGGGTAAACTATACTAATTAATCCACTAATAAATCAGAATTGCAAACTAAACTAAATAACTAACATGAACTAAATAACTAAAATATGAACTAAAGATGCAAAATGCAGAAAATAGAGTAAAATACACAAGTAGCAATGTATAAGTACTCAGAAAATAACAATAAAAGAAAAATACAGAAAAATATCCAAAATAAAAGAAAAAGTATGTAGTAGTTCACCAAAATAAACGCTAGAGATGGCGACCTCCCCACACTTAAAATAAAGCATCGTCCTCGATGCTCAATCAAGCCGGGTGTGAAGGAGTGTCATCACTGGTAGGGATGGCAGCTGGGGTCTCTGTGGCAGTGGTGGGCTGAGAGTCTGGCTGCTGTAGAGGGGGACTGACTGGATCGGGATCTCCGGATCTGCAGCCTCAGTCTGGGGCATAACCTCCTGATGTGGGGCAGCCTACTCTGTGGCTGCCTACTGATGAGTCTCCACCTGGGAATGAGTCTCCTCCTCGTGCTCATCCTCCTCCTCCTCGGATGGCTCTGAAGGGGTGTCGGGCTCGGAGGGGATGTCGGCGCCCTGTCTGATCATCAGCTTCAGATGGGAATAGCGTCGCCTGCTGCGGCGCTCCAATCTCTCATACCGGCGCCTGTTACGGCGCTCCATCTGATCAAGCTGGCGGAATAGACGGTGCACAAGGCGATAAACCGGCGGGTGGAGGTGCAGTGGTGGCAGCAGGGGCAGCTGGGGCAGCTGGGGCAGCTGTGGATGAAGAGGGTCCAGTAGACGGAGGGGCTGTCTCATCAGTAGCAGTGACAGGTGGTGGTCTGTAGCCCAAAGCAAGGAAGTTTCTGCTGTGAGGAATGATCTTCCTGCAGTCCGCTGCTGGTGGTCGCTCATCGGCATCCTCCCAAGGCACATCAGCCTGACGGCCTAGCCGTGTAACCAGATAAGGAAAGGGGAGGGTGCCTCGGACGTGGGCCCTGGCCATATAATGCCGGATAAAATGAGGCAAGTACAGGTCCTTACCCTCCAGCACACACCAAAGGAGGGTGATCATGGTAGCCGGGATCTCCGTCTCGTGAGTACTCGGCATCACAAAATTACTCAAGATCTGATGCCATAGCCGAGCCTCATCATATAAGTACACTCTCTTGATCCCTCTAGGCATAGTGGTGTTCTGACCCATCTCCCAAGGAACAGCAGGGTCGAGAGCTATCCGTGCCTTCACAGCATCCCAGTGAAACTGCATCTGGCCCATGTACTCCTCAGCCTGTGTAAAACCATCTAGCTGATCGAACTTGGCTGGGAGCTAGAGAATGGTCTCTATGGCCTCCTCAGTGACCAGAATTTGCTTTCTCCTCAGGTTTACTGCATCTAGGGTAGTAAGGTAGCAGTTGCAATAGAATTCCCTGACCCAAGATGCATTGACCTCTATCAGTTGTCTCTCCAGAAAGAACCAGCCCCTTTGCTTGATTTGCTCAGTGGTATATTGCTGGAGGGCTTCTGGAATCTTCAAGGTACGTTCCAGGTATAGATTTCTGGAGTTTGCAAAAGTCGGGTACTTCAGCTCACAGTACCGGTTTGCAAATTTTATAGGATCAGTCGAAGGGAGCAGCTGGTTAGCGTTTTCCTGCTGTGTGAAGTTCTTCTCCCGCCATGAGGAATTGTGCATTAGAGAAATGATGGACTGGGAGGAATCTCCTCTCTTGCGCTTGCCAGTAGCCTTGCCTTTACCTTTCCTCTGTGAGGCAGACATCCTGAAAAATAGAAAACCAGGAAATGGATAAAATAGGAAAGCAAATAGGCAATTTAAACAAAGGAAACTCAAAGCGGTAAGGGAGAAATAGAATAAGAAAAATGAGTAATTGAATTGTGATTTAATGTTAAATGGAAAGAAAATAAGCAATATGCCATGGTTAGAAAGTTAGAGGAAAGTGAAAATAATCAGAAAAGAGATCAAAAGGGTTAGTATGGTTAGGATTTGAAGAAGAAATTAGTAAATTAAAATCAGTGAGTTAGTAAAGTGCGGGTTAAAGTAAGTGGCATAGAGAAAAAACCATATAACAAGGATTCACAGGTAAGAATAGAAGTACTCATAATCGAACAAGCAGTTTATGAACCAGGAAATCGAAAAGGATAAGAAAGTCTGCCATAGCATTCATGTAATGGTTTGGGGGAAGCAGAGTAAAACAGAGTTGCCAAACCAAAACAAGAATGAAAACAATTTTCAAAAAATTTGGGCAGCATTCCGGCTAAACTTGGATTGTCCTGGAAAATAAACAGCAATCTAATTAGTTCATATGAATTACAAAATATCAAGCTGCATGTACATAGATATAAAATAAACAGAAAAACTCAATGTAAACTGCAGCAACATACAAGAAAGCAGCATATGAAACATGATTACAGCAGCAACAGATTTACACATAGGATAAAACAGAAGTAAGAACAGTGCAAGTAAACAGACCTAGATCCACTAACCACAGCCTCAGCTACCTAACAACCTGAAAATCCACTACAACATGCAAGTCTAACTATCCTAATCATGAACATAAACGGAATAAAAAAAATACAGAAAAGTGACAAACAGATAAAAAGGATTGCGTGTTGCGGAACCGGGTAAGCGGAAGGGTTGGAACAGGGAAGAAGGTGGCTGCGGCGGCGTCCGGTGCAGTGGTGGTGCACAGCGACGCAGTGGCGGCTGAGGGGATTGGGTTGGTAATAGAAGAAGGGGGGTGCGGTTGGGTGGCAGAGAGGGGGGCGCGGCTGGACGGCCGGCGGTGGCTGGGCGGTGCTCGCGGTTGGCAGTGGTGGTGTGATGGCTGGCCGACGGTGGCTGGGGGAAGAAGAAGAGAGAAGGAGAAGAGGGTTGGGGGTGAAGGGGGGGCTACGCGACTGATAGGGTTCGCGGGCTGGGGGGGTTATATTTTCGAAACCACGCGGCTGCGTGGGGCACGCGGTCACGTGGTTGGGATGAAAATGGGGGGTGATGCGATCGCGTGGGTCGCGCGATCGCATGAGAGTGGGGGAAAGAGGGGTGACGCGATCGCATGGGTCGCGCGATCGCGTCGCTGGAATTCGTGCTAAACGCACAACTCCAGCGCCGTTTCAGCACAACTATCTGTCTCCTTTTGGGGTGATGTGCAATCCATGCGACGCGATCGCGTCGCTCACGCGGTCGCGTGGGATTGGTATTGGGTAGGTGACGCGATCGCATGGGGCATGCGATCGCGTGGGCCAATTTGTGCGAAACGCACAAGGGCCGCACGATTCCAGCCCAATTTTCTGTTCGTTGGATCCTTACGCCGATATATATATCACGCGGCCGCGTGGGTCACGCGGTCGCATGGGTGGTGTTTTTCGCAATATGACGCGATCGCATGGGGCATGCGGTCGCGTCGTGCAAACCCCCTTTTTTTTATATGCATGAAAAGTGCAGAATGCAATGACTATCATGGATGCTTATGCATGATTCCAGGTTTAATAAATTAAAATGAAAAAAGGAAAAATGAAAGCAATTAACAATAAATAAGTTGAAAAAGAAGCGACCATACCATGGTGGGTTGTCTCCCACCTAGCACTTTTAGTTAAAGTCCTTAAGTTGGACATTGGAAAAGTATCCTGTTATGGTGGCTTGTGTTTAAATTCGTCCAAAAATCTCCACCAGTGCTTGGAATGCCAATAGCCTCCGGGGTCCCAAACTAGGCATGTAAAGCTTTTGAGCAGCTTCAAACGGGTATTCAGCCTCCCGGGATGACGAATGTCAGAATATGATCCATAATCCCAAGCTGTGTTTTTAGATCCGCCTCCGTTTTGATTTGTAAGTTTCCATTCGGGCGGGTTAAAGAGTAGAATCTCACCGTGGCGACCAAACATTCTCCGTGATCCATGCAATTGAGCACGATACCAATCCGTGTACTTCGAGGTAAAGCGTGGAACCTTATTGAACCTGGTGCACCAGCTCTGAATACGAGCCATTTCCCTCTTACTCTTAAAGTCGCAGAGAGCTCTAAGCTGGCCATCTGTTTCAAGCAAACCATATTCAAGTGAATAAGTAAAATTATAAGTTAAGGATTGTACCCACTTGAAGCTTGTATTCGGTGGTAATGGCCTTGGGATAGGTGTTTTTGGTGATTCTGCAAGTTTCGTTTCCTTGTGCTCTTCTGTGAATTCTTCCACTTCCTTGCAAAGATCTTCGATTGTATCTGTATCCTGGTCAAAGTCTTCTATGTCTTCCTCATCACTCGAGTCACAGATTGGAGGTTGAGAGAAATCTACCTCCGCATCATCTTCATATTCACTTGGAGAAAATTCTTCGATCTCAGAAAATTCACTTGCGGACGCAAGTTCATCACTAGGAGAACTAGACTTGTGACTATCATCATCAAGGAAATTTGCTTCTTGGATTATTCCGTCTGATTCTTTGTAAACGACTTGCCTTGGAGATTGTACGGTATCCTCCTTAGCATCAACTGTGGCATCTTGGATGGAGTTTTCCTCAATTCTGGATTCCCAAGGAAGTTCAGCATCGCCTAGATCTTCAACCAACTCTTCTTCTGGAACAATGACAGCTTCTTCCACTTGTTCTAGTACGAATTCATTCTCTGTCTTGTCCACTGGAGTCTCTAGTATTTCTTTCATGCTACGCTCTTCATCGGGTTGTCCACATGGAGCTGTGGTTGATCCTTGTATATTTGAGCGTCTAGTGGCCCATTGAATTAGTGCTTGCTCCAGTTGTTGAATGGTTGTTTGAAATTTAATTACTGTTTCTTTTAGTCGATCCTTTGCTTCGCGGTTTTTCAGACTTGGACAAGATACAAAGGAAAGTGGTGATGATTGGGAACGATTGGATTGGTATTGGGGTAAGGAAGGATCATATGATGGCGAATGATGAAGAAAAGCTTGTGAGTGTGGTGGTTCGAGGTTATGTTGAAAGGATGGTTCATATGCACGGGGTGGGGCTTGTTGGTAGTTACAAGGTTGTCCACCATGTCTTTCAGCTGGGTATGCACGGTAGAATGGTCTTTGTCCAGGATATCTCGGAGGGTGTTGCTGCCAAAAGGGTTGATTAGATCCTCTTGGTTCCATCCATCTTTGATTGGTCTGACCTTGATGCACATTCCTGCTGTAACTTCTATTTCCTTTAACAATATTAGAACCAAACTCAAAGCGAGGGGGGTGAGAGTTCATAGTAGCAAATAAAGATAAAAAGGAAAAATAAAAATAAATAAACAAGCAAAAGAAAAATATTTACAATAACCAATAATAAGGCACACGTTAGCAGTTCCCCGGCAACGGCGCCATTTTGACGTTAGGATTTTTGCCAGTAAAGAATGTCATAAAAACAATCGCGTTGTAGATATAGTCTCTAAACTAACAAAAATCCCTTCGTACAAACGTTTTGGGTGTCACAAGTAACAAACCCCTTTAGAAATTGTTAACCGAGTATTCAAACCTCGGGTCGTCTTCTCAAGGAACTGCGAGGAAGTATGTTCTTATTATTGGTTATAAAGGTTGTAATCGGGGTTTAAAAGGTGAGAAGCAAGTAATTTAAATGACGAGTGAATTAAATGGCAATTAAAGATAAATAATAACTATAAAGAAACTTTTAGCAAGGTAGAAAAATTAGAGGTCCAACTTAGTTATCTCTCTCAACAATAATGAAAGTTGAATCTAAACTCCACTTGGTCAACCTTTACCAGGGCAAGGGAAAGTCAAGGGACTAATTAAATTGACCTTTGAATCTTATTTATCTCCTAAGAAAAGGTTGGGATTACTCAAGTTCAGCTCAATTAGCAAGATCACGATTATCAATTGTGTTGAGTTTAATAACTGTTGAGTTACTAAATTCTTAACCAGAACCAAAAGGGGAAAAAGTAAAATTGCTGGAATAATAATAAAAATATCCTTAGATGGGAAGCAATGATAACTTAAGTCAAAGAGAACAATTATAAACTGAAAATACCTCAATTAATTCAAATAACAGTCTGTAACATGGAAGAATTCATAAATCAACTTATAATAATCAATTCAAATGTTGGAATAAATAAAGAGAAGTAAAACTAAAAGAACATTAAACCTGGGATCCAGAGTTACTCTTAAAACAAGAAGAAATCCTAAATCCTAAAAGAGAGAGAGAGAGAAGATTTCCCTCTCAACTAGATCTAAATCATTGAAAGGTAAAAATATGCGAGCGCTCTTTGAATGGATGCATTCCCACACTTTATAACCTCTGGTCTATGCTGTCTGTACTTGGATCTGGGCCAAAAAGGGCTTCAGAATTTGCTGGGGGCGTATTCTGTAATTTCTGGTGCGTGGCCTCTGTCACGCGTCCGCGTGGGTCACGCGGTCGCGTCATTCGGAGCTTTTCCTTGCTACGCGGTCGCGTCAGTCATGCGACCGCGTCATGTGCGTTCTGCTTAAGGCGCGCGGTCGCATCAGTCATGCAGCCGCGTCGCTGCTGATTCGTGCTTGGCACGCGATCGCGTGCCCCATGCGATCGCGTGGGTACCAGTTTCCTTAAAGCTCTGTTTTGCTTTCTCCTTCCATTCTAGTATGTTTTCTTTTTCATCCTTTAAGTCATTCTGCCTTAGAAAATCTGAAACTACTCAGCACACTAATCATGGCATCGAATGGAAATAAAGGTAATTAAAATAATTAATTTTAAAGCTTAGAAAACATGTTTTTCATTATATGACATAATAAGGAAGGGAAAGTAAAACCATGCAATTAATGTGAATAAGTAGGTGAAGAGTTGAATAAATCACTCTAATTAAGCACAAAAGAACTCAAAAAATATGGGTTTATCACTTACCTATCCAAATTAAGCCTACCCTTTCAATTACCTTTGTTAGCCACTTTGAGCCTTTAAATCCCATTTGTTCTATATTTTACCACATTACTAGCCTTAAGCGGAAAAACAAGTATATATCCCAAATTGAATCTTTGGTTAGCTTAAGATAGAATTGTGTGTGTCAATCAAGTATGGGAAATTGTGGGAACAAAGGATAATAAGGGAATGAGTCACGATAATATAATGGGAATTTGGATACCTACTCATGTGAAACTATAAGAATTAAAACTCTATGTGCATTGATAAGCTATGTTATTTTTATGTTTCTATGAAAAAAAATATCCAAAAATATTCAACAAATAAATAAGGGGATAAAATTACCCCAATGCTAAGTCAAGCATTCAAAGATCAATGCATGTATGATAAAATTAAAATAAAAGGTTGATACATGAGTATGGATGTGAAAGAGATTTCTGGGTAGCTAGGTATGAATTCTAAAGTCATATAGAATATATATAGGTTATGTTAAAGCTTGGGTTAATTAAAGATTCAATTTATAAGCTTACTTAGCCATATATGCATCCTTACCCTTACCTTGGCCCCATTACAACCTTAAAAAGACCTCATGATGTTTGCATTGGTATATTAAATGTTGTTGATTGGTTAGGAGAAGAACAAAAATTAGAGAACATGATTAGGGAAGGATAGAGTGATGACCCTATACACTAGAGAGACTAGAGTGTACATACACCATCAGTGAGGGTTCCATGCTTGAATTTCTATGTTCCCTGCTTTTATGAGCTATCTTCTTGCATTTTTATCTGTTCTTACTGTATAAGAATTGAGTTAGTGGAATTTGATTTGTAATTGTTTTGAAGAGCTTACTTACTTTTGATCAAGTGGACAAAAATCATATAGTTGCATTCATACATATAGGTTGCATTGCATTGCACAGGTTTTACATGTTCTTACTCATTCATTTTATCTCCTTCAACTAAGCATGAGGACATGCTAATGTTTAAGTGTGGGGAGGTTAATAAACCACTATTTTATGGTTTATATTGTGTTTAATTGTGTGGTTTTATCATGATCTTTACCCATTTATTCATTAAATAAGCATGCATTTATAATTCCTTCCTAAAGTTATTGCATGACTGAAAACTTGCTTCCTAGGGACTTTTAATTATGTATTTTATTTCTCCTTTATTCCATTCGATGCCGTGACATGTGTGTTAAGTGTTTTAGGCTTTATAGGGCATGAATGAGTTAGAGATTGGAAAGGAAGCTTGCAAAAATGGAAGGAGTACAAGAAATTGAGGAGATGACCAGCGAGAAGCGACGCGGCCGCATGGATGACGCGACCGCGCGAAAGAGTGGAAATCGCAGTGACGCGGCCGCATGGACGACGCAACCGCGTGGTATGGAATAGCACGAGTGATGCGGCCGCATGGACGACACGTCCGCGTGACATGTGAGATCTGCATAATCTGCAGAATCGCTGGGGGCGATTTCGGGCCTTATTTTGACCCAATTTTTGGCCCAGAAGACCAGACTAGAGCCAGAGAACATGCAGAAACCAAATCAGACATTCATTCCGCATAGTTTTTAGTTTTTAGATCTAGTTTTAATCCTCCTCTAGGTTTTCTCTCTACACATTCATAGTTTTTAGGATTTGTTATGTTCATTGTTTTTGCATGGGGATATTGAGAAGAGTTATTGCCTCATCAAGACTTCGACATTCTAGTTCGTTCTCTTTACTTGTCTCTTACTCTTCCATGTTCCTCAATTTACTTAATTTTACTATTGGATTATTTTAGCATTTATTAATACAAGAATTACTTTTATTTTCAATTAATCTTTTGATCATTATTTATCATGTCTTTCTTTAATTCCCTTTCTTATGTTATGAATTTTATATTTACAATGAGCAAGTAGTTCCCTAACTTGATGGGGAGTTGATTGCCTTGAGTTGGGATGCTCAAGAGAAAGATTGTAATTGGGTTTATTGTTGGATTGCTCTCTAGTCACTAACACCAATCCTCCCAAGAGCGGATTGGAACTTGTGGATAGAAATAGCATTCCAACTTGTTTGACTTTCCCTTACTTAGTGAGGGACAACTAAACGTAATAACCCTCAATTGTCAATTGATCTTGAGAGTACTCCAACAAGAATAGGGCTTCTGGCTAATCAACTCCCAGTCAAGGCTTTTATTGAAAATATCCGATTAATAAAATAGCACACCTTTCTGCAACTCGTTGGGAGACGACCTGGGATCCATACTCCCAGTATTTTAATTTTAATTTCTGTGACACCCTTCTAAATTGATAAGCGGATTTCTGGTTGGTTGAGAACTATACTTGCAACGCATATTTTATAATCATTCTTAACTCGCCAATTTTCGCCCACGTCAGCGTCATTATAAAGACTGCGCGACGATACGATCGCGTGGCGTACACGAACGCGTCGCTTACGCCGCCCAGTTTTCTTTCTCTCTCTCTCCCAATCCTAATTCTCTCTTATTCTCTTATCCTTTTATTTTTTCTTTCATTTTTACATTTGTCTCTTCTATTTTCAGTTCTTATTTGCTTGAGGACAAGCAAACCTTTAAGTTTGGTGTTGACGCTTCGCTTAAGGGTTTTCTGTTTATTCTTATGGCACCAAAGGGAGGCGAATCATCTTCACAAAGGAGCACAACCTGAAGAATAAAACGACCGCTAAGATAACCCAGGTGGTTGAGTTCCTTTCATTTTTATTCCCTCCTGCTTTTATTATGTATGTTCTGATTTACTGCTACTTTATTTTGTTTATTGCATGATCCTTTATTAGTAGATTCATAGGTTCTAGTTTAATTTTTCTGTTAAATGCGTTAATTCTAAAAGATGTCTCATATATTGCCCACTAAACTTGAAATTAAAAAGAAAGAAGAACAGATGTAGTGCATGAGAATTTGAGTTTAATTTTTAGAGTAGTCTTATTTACTTAAAGATGGTGGTATTTTCTGTGATTCTGAATGCATGACATGAACAGTGCATATTTTTTATAGTGAAGTTTATGAATGTTAAAATTGTTGGCTCTTGAAAGAATGATGAAAAAGAGAAATGTTATTGATAATCTGAAAAATCATAAAATTGATTCTTGAAGCAAGAAAAAGCAGTGAAAAACACAAAGCTTGCGAAAAAAATATTTCAAAAAAAAATAATACAAAGAGAGAAAAATAAAAAGCAAGCAGAAAAAGTCAATAACCCTTTAAACTAAAAGGCAAAGGGTAAAAAGGATCCAAGGCTTTGAGCATTAATGGATAGGAGGGCCCAAAGGAATAAAATCCTGGCCTAAGCGGCTAAATCAAGCTGTCCCTAACCATGTGCTTGTGGCGTGAAGGTGTCAAGTGAAAAGCTTGAGACTGAGCGGTTAAAGTCGTGATCCAAAGCAAAAAGAGTGTGCTTAAGAACTCTGGGCACCTCTAACTGGGGACTCTAGCAAAGCTGAGTCACAATCTGAAAAGGTTCACCCAGTTATGTGTTTGTGGCATTGATGTATCCGGTGGTAATACTGGAAAACAAAATGCTTAGGGTCACATCCAACACTCATAAAGTAGCTGTGTTCAAGAATCAACATACTGAACAAGGAGAATCAATAACACTATCTGAATTCTGAGTTCCTATGGATGCCAATCATTCTGAACTTCAAAGGATAAAGTGAGATGCCAAAATTGTTCAGGATTGCAGTTGTAAACCCCACTATAAGAGAAGACATGGGCTTAATCGAACTCTCATTCTCATGCAAATTCACATCCTAAGCTTATATTAGTTTTGGTTGCTTGAGGACAAGCAACAGTTTAAGTTTGGTGTTGTGATGCGTGAGCATCTTTCCTATCTTTTCCTAGTGAATTTGCATCTAATTTGTTGAGTTTAATTAAGAATTAATTATATTTTAGGTACTATGGATGCTATTTTGAGTTTTGTGCAATTTCATTTATTTTAGGTAGCATTCGGATGGATTTGATGAAGTTTCTGCAGAGAAAGAGATGAAACCAAGGAGATGACTAGCGAATACCAACGCGGACTGATAAACCCATATTTTATGATATATTTTGTGCTTAATCTGAGTGATTTATTCAATCCTTCACCCACTTATTCATATTAACTGCATGGTTTTACTTTCCCTTCCTTATTATATGATGTATGTGAAAAACATGTTTCATATGCTTTAAAATTAATTATTTTAATTACCTTTATTTCCATTCGATGCCGTGATTAGTGTGTTGAGTAGTTTCAGATCTTCTAAGGCAGGAATGACTCAAAGGATGGAAAGGAAACATACAAAAATGGAAGGAAAGCATAAAACAGAGTTTGTGAAGAAACTGGCAGCCACGCGATTGCATGGACGACGCGGCCGCATGCCAGTGCAAAGAAAGCGCGGCGCGAACGTGTGACTGACGCGACTGCGTGACAATGAAAAACTCCCAATGACGCGACCGCGTGACCCACGCGGACGCGTAACAGAGGCCACGCACCAGAAATTGCAGAAAATACTCCCAGCAAATTCTGAAGCCCTTTTTGGCCCAAATCCAAGTCCAGAAGGCATAGACCAGAGGTTATGAAGTGGGAGAATGCATCCATTCAAGGAGAGTCTCCACTTTAGTCACTTTTCATGATTTGGATTTAGTTTTGAGAGAGGTTCTCTCCTCTCTCTTCTCTCTTTAGGATTAGGATTTAGAATTAGGATTTTATTCGCTTTCAGGATTATCTCTTTATCAGGTTCAATATTCCTTTTTATTATTTTCTCAATTTAATTTATGAATTCTTCCATGTTACAGATTACTCTTTTGAATTAATGTTATTTGAGGTATTTCAGTTTAATATTGCTTTCTTTTATTTACATTATTGTTATTCCCATCTGAAGGCATTTTTATTCCAGTAGATTTACTTTTCTCCTTTTGGTCTTGGTTAAGAAATCAGTAACTCAGGAGTTATCAAACTCAAACATGATTGATAATTGTTATCTTTGTTAATTGAATTGAACTTCAATAATCCCAAACTTTTCTTAGGAAATAAATAGGATCCGAAGATCAAACGAATTAATCCCTTGACCTTCCTTTATCTTAGTAAAGGTTAACAAAGTGGAATTAAGATTCAATTCTCATCATCATTGATAAGGATAACTAGGATAGGACCTCCAATTTCTCATACCTTGCCAAAAGTTTATTTACAGTCATTTATTTATTTTACTTGCCATTTAAATTGCTCGTTCTTCATTTACTTTATTTGCTAATTAAACTATTCACTCCTCATTCTCAAAACCCAATTTACAATCTCCATAACCAATAATAAGAACATACTTCCCTGCAGTTCCTTGAGAAGACGACCCGAGGTTTGAATACTTCGGTTATCAATTTATTTAGGGGTTTGTTACTTGTGACAGCCAAAACGTTTGTATGAAAGGACTTTTGTTGGTTTAGAAACTATACTTGCAATGAGGATTTATCTGCAATTTTCTAGACCACACAAAAGTTCTCTCATCAAAATGGCACCGTTGCCAGGGAACTGCAATCGTGTGCCTTATTATTGGTTATTGTAAATATTTTTCTTTTACTTTTTATTTGTCTTTATTTTCCCCTTTTATTTTTATTAGCCGCTATGAATTCTCACCCCTCTCACTTTGAGTTTGGTTCTAATGTTATTGAAAGGAATGGAAGTTATAATAGGAACATGCATCAAGGTCAGACCAATCAAAGATGGATGGAGCCCAGAGGATCTGATCAACCCTTTAGGCAACAACACCCTCCAAGATATCATGGACAAAGACCATTCTACAATGCATACCAAGCAAATAGATGTGGTGGACAACCTTGTAATTACCAACAAGCCCCACCCTGTGCTTATAGACCATCCTCTCAACATAACTCCGAACCACCACACTCACAAGCTCCTTTTTACCATTCACCACCGTATGATCCTCATTTACCCCGATTCCAATCAAATTACTCCCAAACGTCACCACTTCCCCATGCACCACATCCAAATCTATCACCCCGAGAATCAGAGGTTCGCCTCAAGGAAATAGTGGCTCGACTTCAAACAACCCTTCATCAACTGGAGCAAGTAGTAAGACAATTATCTTCTAGACGTTCGAACATTCAAGGGCCTCCCAGAGACCCATGTGGACAATCTAATGAAGAGCGTAGCATGAAGGAGATATTAAAAACTCCAGTGGACAAGACAGAGCATGACTTTGTACTAGAACAAGTAGAGGAAGCTGTCATTATACAAGAAGAAGAGTTGGTTGAAGACTTAGGAGACGCTGAACCTCCATGGGAATCTAAAGTTGTGGAGCATTCTGTCAAGGATGTTACAATTGACGCTAAGGAGGATTGTGCGCAATCCCCAGAGCAAGTCTTTCATGAAGAACTAGACAGAATAACCCAAGAAGCAAGTCTCCTTGATAATGATAATCTCAAGTCAAGTTCTTCTAGTAATGAGCTTGCATCCGCAAGTGAATTCTCTGAGATCGAAGAATCTTCCCCGAGTGAATACGAAGATGATTGATGCGGGCAGAAATTAGCGAATTAAAAATTATTAAAATATATACGTTGCAAGTATAGTTCTTAATTTGCCAGAAATCCACCTATCAATTTAGAAAGGTGTCATAGAAAATTGAATTTAAAATACTAGGAGTATTGATGAGCGGATAATTTATACACTTTTTGGCATTATTTTTAGTATGCTTTTAGTAGAATCTAGTTACTTTTAGGGATATTTTCATTAGTTTTTATGTTAAATTCACATTTCTAGACTTTACTATGAGTTTGTGTGTTTTTCTGTGATTTCAGGTATTTTCTGGCTGAAATTGAGGGACTTGAGCAAAAATCAGATTCAGAGGTTGAAGAAGGACTGTTGATGCTGTTGGATTCTGACCTCCCTGCACTCAAAATGGATTTTCTGGAGCTACAAAACTCAAAATGGCGCGCTTCCAATTGAGTTGGAAAGTGGACATCCAGGGCTTTCCAGGAATATATAATAGTCTATACTTTGCCCAAGTTTAAATGATGCAAATTGGCGTTCAACGCCAGCTCTCTGCCCAATTCTGGCGTCCAGCGCCAGAAACAAGTTGCAAAGTGGAGTTCAACGCCCAAAATGGCACAAAAGCTGGTGTTCAACTCCAAGAATGACCTCTCCACGTGTAGACTTCAAGCTCAGCCCAAGCACACACCAAGTGGGCCCCGGAAGTGGATTTATGCATCAATTACTTACTTCTGTAAACCCTAGTAGCTAGTTTATTATAAATAGGACATTTTACTATTGTATTTGATATAGAGGTATATCTTTGGATGCCTGGTTCTTAGATCAGGGGGGCTGGCCATTCGGCCATGCCTGGACCTTTCACTTATGTATTTTCAACGGTAGAGTTTCTGCACTCCATAGATTAAGGTGTGGAGCTCTGCTGTTCCTCAAAGATTAATGCAAAGTACTACTGTTTTCTATTCAATTCAACTTATTCCGCTTCTAAGATATTCATTCGCACTTCAACCTGAATATGATGAACGTGACAATCATCATCATTCCCTATGAACACGTGCCTGACAACCACTTCCGTTCTACATTAGATTGAATGAGTATCTCTTAGATCTCTTAATCAGAATCTTCGTGGTGTAAGCTAGAATGATGGCGGCATTCAAGAGAATCCGAAAAGTCTAAACCTTGTCTGTGGTATTCCGAGTAGGATTCAATGATTGAATGACTGTGACGAGCTTCAAACTCGCGACTGCTGGGCGTAGTGACAGACGCAAAAGGAGGGTGAATCCTATTCCAGCATGATCGGGAACCTCAGATGATTAGCCGTGCCGTGACAGGGCATCTTGGACCATTTTCACAAGAGGAGGGGATGTAGCCACTGACAACGGTGATGCCCTTGCATAAAGCCAGCCATGGAAAGGAGTAAGACTGATTGGATGAAGATAGCAGGAAAGCAGAGGTTCAGAGGAACGAAAGCATCTCTATGCGCTTATCTGAAATTCTCACCAATGATCTACATAAGTATTTCTATCCTTATTTTATTATTAAATTCGAAAACCCCATTACCATTTTATATCTGCCTGACTGAGATTTACAAGGTGACCATAGCTTGCTTCATACCAACAATCTCCGTGGGATTCGACCCTTACTCACGTAAGGTATTACTTGGACGACCCAGTGCACTTGCTGGTCAGTTATGCGAAGTTGTGAAGATATGTTTAGACCTTGGTTCTGTGCATCCATTTTGGTGCCATCGCTAGGGAATCAATTTCGTACAATAATTCACAACCGGAGTAACAATTTCGCATACCAAGTATGAATCCCAGGTCGTCTCCCAACAAGTTACAGAAAAGTGTGCTATTTTATTAATCAGAGGTTTTCAAAAAGGTTTGAATTGGGCAAACAGGAAATTAAATTGGTGAATTTGAATAATGTAAATAAAAGCCTTGACTGGAAATTGATTAGTTGGAATCCCTATTATTGTTGGAATGCTCTCAGGATTAATTGACAATTAAAGGTTATCCTGTTTAGTTATCCTTCACTAGGTGAAGGAAAGTTAAACAAGTTGGAATGCTACGTCCGTTCACAAGTTGCAATCCACTTAATTAAAAGGGATTGGTGTTAGTGATTAGAAGGAAATCCAACCATAAACCCAATTACAATTTTTCTTTCAAGCCTTCCAACTCAAAGGTTCCTTTCAATCAATTCCCCATCAAATTAGGGAACTACTCACTCATTGTAAAGGTAAAATTCATAGCATATAAAAAGGAATTAAGGAAAGACATTGTAAATAAAATTAAAATAGTCAATTAAAAATAAAAGTGATCCTTGTATTAAATAAACCTAAGAATATTCCAATGGTAAAATTAAACAAAGCAAAGAACATGGAAGAGTAAGACCAAGTAAAGAAAACGAACTAGAATGACGAAGTCTTGATGAGGTAATAACTCTTCTCAATATCCCAAACTATGAATGTAAAATAATAATCCTAAAAACTATGAATGTGTAGAGAGAAAACCTAGGGGAGGAGAAAACTAGATCTAAAACTAAAACTGTGTGGAATGAATGTTGTCTTTGGTTTCTGCATGTTCTCTGGCTCTAGTCTGCTGTTCCGGGCCGAAAACTGGGTTAAAATAGGGCCCGAAATCACCCCCAGCGAATCTGCAAATTATGCAGGTCGCGTACGTCACGCGATCGCGTCGCTTATGCGGACGCGTCATTCGCATTTCTGCTTTGCCACACGGACGCGTCGTCCATGCGGCCGCGTCACTCGTGCTGTTCCATCCGCGCGGTCGCATCATCCATGCGGCCGCGTCGATGCAAATTGCTCTTTTCCGCGCGGTCGCGTCATCCATGCGACCGCGTCGCCTCTCGCTGGTCATCTCCTCAATTTCTTGTGTTCCGTCCATTTTTGCAGGCTTCCCTTCCAATCTCCAACTCATTCATGCCCTATAAAGCCTGAAATACTTAACACACAGATCACGGCATAGAATAGAATAAAGGAGAAATAAAATACATAATTTAAAGTCTCTAGGAAGCAAGTTTTCAACCATAAAACATCTTTAGGAAGGAAATATAAATGTATGCTTATTTAATGAATAAGTGGGCAAAGATCATGATAAAACCACACAATTAAACATAATATAAACCATGAAATAGTGGTTTATCAACCTCCTCACACTTAAACATTAGCATGTCCCCATGCTTAATTGAAGGAGATAAATGAAATGAGTAAGAACATGTAAAACCTATGAATTGCAATGCAACCTATATATGTGAATGCAACTATATGATTCTTATCCACTTGATCAAAAGTAAGTGAGTTCTTCAAAACAATTATAATTCAAATTCCACTAATTCAATTCTTATAAAGTAAGAGCAGATAAAAATGCAAGAGGATAGCTCATGAAAGCAGGGAACATAGAAATTCAAGCATGGAACCCTCACTGATGGTGTATGTACACTCTAGTCTCTCTAGTGTATAGGGTAATCACTCTATCCTTCTCTAATCATGGTTTCTAATTTTTGTTCTTCTCCTAACCAATCAACAACATTTACAATACCAATGCAAGCATCATGAGGTCTTTTCAAGGTTGTAATGGGGCCAAGGTAAGGGTAAGGATTCATATATGGCTAGTAAGCTTATAAATTGAATCTTTAATTAACCTAAGCTTTAACATAACCTATATATACTCTATATAACTTAGAATTCACACCTAGCTACCCAGAATTCCCTTTTACGTTCCATACTCATGTATCAACTTTTTATTTTAATTTTATCATATGTGCATTGATTTTTTTGAATTCTTAATTCAGCATTGGGATAATTTTGTCCCCTTATTTATTGATTGATTTTTTTTTAAATAGAAACATAAAAATAAACATAGCTTATCAATGCACATAGATTTTTTATTCTTATAGTTTCACATGGGTAGGTATCCAAATTCCCATTAAATTATCATGACACATTCCCTTAATAACTTTTGTTCCCACAATTTCCCATACTTAACTAGCACACACAATTCTATCTTAAGCTAACCAAAGATTCAATTTGGGATATACAATTATTTTTCCGCTTAAGGCTAGTAATGTGGTGAAATATAAAACAAATGGGATTTAAAGGCTCAAAGTGATTAATAAAGGTAATTGAAAAGGATAGGCTTAATTTGGATAAGTGAGTTTAAACAAATAATGGCCTCAATCATATGCAAGCATACAAATATAATAAATATTGGACATATAAGATAAAACAAAATATAGATTACAATCATAGAGAAGTAAACACACAAGAATAAAATAGTTATGGTTAAATAATGTAACCATTCATAAAGGCTCAAATCTCACAGGTTGTGTGTTCTCTAGCTCAAAAATCATGTTCCAAATACAACTTCAAGCAAATTCAACATAAAAAATGTTTTTTAAAAATTAGTGAAATTTTGTTCCAAAGATAGACTTTTAGAAGAAACTTATTGTCTTTTCAATCAAGTAGAGCATGCGTGCAACTAACCTATTACTATGCAATTTATCCTATTCTATAAAGGAAAGAAAATCTAACTAAATATCCTAATTTATTGGTGCTAAGGAAGAGAAATTACCTCCGAAAGTCAGGTACTGACCGACCTCCCCACATTTAAGGCTTTGCACCGTCCTCGGTGCCATCTGTCAGGAACAGGGATGGGCTGGTAGCAGTATCTCCACAGTCGGGACTATCATGGCTCCCTGTGCTGGTAAAGGAAGTGGAGTCCGAGGTGTCTGAGTCCTTGAATTTTCCCTTGAGTAGCTCCTTGAGGTGTTTGAATCGGCGCTCGTTACGGCACTCTCTTAACTTCGCTTTCTGTTCTTGCCGATCCAATTTTTTGATTATCTGCTGGAGCAGTTCATCAGTTGTAGGTGCTTGTGGTGTTGAAGAAGGAATATCTTCAACTGGAGCAGTAGGAAGGCTTGTAGTGGCTGGTGGAAGTCTGAGGTACTTCCCATTGGGGACATACTGATCATCCCGTAGAACCATGGCTTTGGTGTCTCCAGCTCTGTAGGAAACTCCGGCTGCTGAGACAAGATCTGAGATCAAGGCGGGAAAAGGTAAGTTGCCCGCAATTTGTACGTGTCCCATGGCATTCTGGATATGTCTTGGTAGATTCAGAGGCTGGTCTGTAAGGATGCATCATAGTAGAACGGCCATGTCCACAGTGAAGGAGGACTCGTGAGTGCTCGGAAAGACGTAATGGGACATGATTTGTGCCCATACGCGAGCCTCCAAGGTAAGTGCTGAAGCCGATATTCCCTTAGGGCGGGTACGATGGTATCTGTAGATCCAACGGCTGCCAGGTAATGCGATAACTCTGAGAACATCTTCCCAGTCAAATTGGTACTGCTGGCGCTTGAGTGCGGCTTCTTGAAAGGCGTCCATTCCTTCTGGAATAGGGGGAAGACTTAGAGCTTGTCGAATGGCCTCTTCTGTAATGGGGACTTGCTTCTGACGTACATAGACAGACTGCAGAGTAGGCAGGTAGAAGTTAGAGTAGAACTCGACTACCCAAGAGAGATTGACCTGCCTTGGCTGTCTCCGTAGGAAACCCCATTGTCTTCGTTCAATTTGCGGCTCAACAAAGGTAGCAATATTGGGCGGGAGGATAAGAAGGTATTCGTTGTTATAGCTCCTTTCTGCCAGGATGGGGAATATCTGCTCACAGTAGCGATTGGGAAATCGCGCAGTGTCCTTTGCTGGAAAGGCTTTCTCCTTTTCATCAACCTTGATAATCCTCTTAACTCGTTTTGTTGAGAGCTTGACTGCAGTTGAAGAAGGCTCTGCCACTAATGCTTTTTTTGTTCCTCTTCTTGCTGGTTGTTTGGGGGTAGCTTTCTCTTTTCCTTTCTTGGTGGCCATCTTGAAAAGGAAAGAGAGAGAGTAAATTGAATTCAAAGAGATATATAGCAATGAAGAGAACGAAAAATAATGGTTATAAATGCACATTAAAAGGTAAATGATGCTAACACACGCTCATGAGTACATGTGAAAGATCATTAATGGAAAATAGTTAGTGCATATGATGACAAGTGAATGCAAGGTGTTTATTGGCATGCCGGAAAAGGGCACGAGTAGCATAGACCAAGCATTACTTTGTAACAAACCATCACGTTTGTATTGACAATTAAATTTAATTAATAGAATAGTAAAGGGAATTTGTGAAAAGCAGCATTGAATATTTAGAATAACATAGAGAAGTGCATAATGCCATATGGGCTTTTTCACAAACACATAGCATGCAAGGTAAATAAAGTATAGAAAGTATTAAAGTGAACTAGCAAGCAACCCTTTAAAGAAAATAATATATAATTGTCAAACAATTTGCAACAACCCACAAGCATATAATGAAGAATAATGACTCATATAAATTGATAACACCATGTAAAAAGGATAGAAGAAGAAAGAAAATATGAATAATGAAAAGAAAAAGAAAAGAAAAGAAGATAACATATAAAATAAGAGGAATGATAGAAAAGAAAGCGGTGAAGAAGAAAATAAAACCTTGTTAATGGAGGTGAGGGAGAAAGAGTGAAAGGTGAGATAGAAGGAAGAAGAGAGAAGGAAGAAATAAGGAGGGAAAAGAGAAAAATAGGATTTGGAGAGAAAGATATGATATTTGGCAAAATTAGAGAAACTGTGCGCCGCAAGCGACGCGATCGCATGGGGCACGCGGTCGCGCGACTTGCGCTTAAGGTGGTTGACGCGGTCGCGTCGGTCACGCGGTCGCGTGACCCATGTTGTGCTTCTGGCTCGAGTGCAGCTTCGCGCCAGCACAACTCTCTGTTCGACTTGATATATGTGCCAAATTTAGGGTGACGCGATCGCATGGGGCATGCGATCGCGTGAGTGGGCTTCAGAAGGGAACGACGCAGACGCGTGAGCCATGCGTCTGCGTGGGTAGAATTGTGCCATTGGCACCAATCCAGCACCACTCGCGCACAATAATTCGTTGTGCACCCTTTTTACGTCGAAAATCAGGGCATGCTACCGCGTGGGTCACGCGGTCGCGTGGGAGGTCATTATTTCCAGGTGACGCGGACGCATGGGGCATGCGTCCGCGTGGGTAGAATTGTGCCATTGGCACGCCTCCAGCCACACTCCAGCATGACTCTCTGTTCATTTTTATTTTTCTCCCCTCTCCTTGCGACGCGGACGCGTCGCTGATGCGGTCGCGTTGCTTGGCATTTTTTTTTATATAAAAGTATGTGAATGCAGATGCATGAAAGTACCGATAAAGAGAAGAGTTATTGAATAGGAAAAACTGAAAATAAAGAAAAGAACGATCATACCATGGTGGGTTGTCTCCCACCTAGCACTTTGCTTTAACGTCCGTAAGTTGGACGCTCCACTAGCTCAATCTTCTGCTATGTGGGGATCTTCCAAGAGGAAGATCTCAAGCTCCTTATTTTTCTGTATCTTCTCGCCATGGTATAGCTTCAAACGGTGTCCATTAACTTTGATAAGGTCAGAGTGTGAAGGATGGCTTAGGTGATAAACTCCATACGGTTCGGCCTTCTCTACTCTGTATGGACCTTCACATCTTGATCTCAATTTGCCTGGCATGAGCCTCAGTCGAGATTTGTAAAGGAGGACTAAATCCCCAGGCTGGAACTCTTTTTTCTTGATGTTCTGATCATGTACAGCCTTCATCTTCTCCTTGTATAGTTTTGAGTTCTCATAAGCTTCTAGGCGAAGGCTTTCCAGTTCTTGCAGTTGCAACTTCCTTTCAGCTCCGGCTTTCCCAATTTCCATGTTGCACTCCTTGACTGCCCAAAAGGCTTTGTGCTCCACTTCAACTGGGAGATGACAAGCTTTTCCATAAACTAAGCGGAAAGGACTCATCCCAATGGGTGTTTTATATGCTATTCTATATGCCCAGAGTGCATCTTGTAGCCTGGTGCTCCAGTCTTTCTATGAGGTTTGACTATCTTCTGCAAGATACGCTTTATTTCTATGTTTGACACCTCGGCTTGCCCATTGGTCTGAGGATGGTATGCTGTTGCAACCTTATGAATTATCCCATGCTTCTTCATTAGTCCTGTTAGTCTCTTGTTAAAAAATGGGTACCTTGATCGCTCACGATTGCTAGTGGGGATCCAAAGTGACAGATAATTGATGGGATATTTTTGTGGAAGAAACGAATTTCTCCAAAACACCCAAAACTAACCGGCAAGTGCACCGGGTCGCATCAAGTAATAATAACTCACGAGAGTGAGGTCGATCCCACAGGGATTGAAAGATTGAGCAATTTTAGCTTAGTGGTTGATTTAGTCAAGCGAATCAAGATTTGGTTGAGAGATTTGTGGTTTGCAGAATTTAAATTGCAGAGAAAGTAAAGGGAATGGGTAATTGGCATGAAATTAAAGAGAACTGAAATTTAAAGTGCTGAATCTTAAAGAACAAGAAATTAAATGGCAGAAACTTAGAATGCAAGAAATGTAAATTGCAGAATCTTAAAGTGCAAGAAATGTAAATGGCTTGAATTGTAAAGGGAATTGGGAATTGGATTTGCAGAAATTAAACAAGGAAAAGTAAAATTGCAACAAGCAGAGGAATAAAGGCTGACTTGAATTGAACCGGATCTAAAAACAGAAATGTAAATGATCTTGAAAGCAGTAAACAGAGGATGTAAAATTGGAATTCAGATCTCAGGACCCAAGAGACTAGATAACCAAGTCCAGATCTCAATGCCTTCCTAGATCCAACAAGAACAATTGCAAAGAAATTGTAAATTGCAAAGAAAGTAGATGAAGAAGCAATTAACCGAAACTGAAATTTAATTAAGCAGAGAATTAAACAAGATCCCAAGGTGAGATTGAAACAGAAGTTCTTCAATTCTCCACCCAAGATCCGAAGCAAGAAAATTAAAGAGTGCTGGGCAAGAACAAGGAAGAAGAGAGATCAATTCTCCTCCCCAATTCTCTTGAATTAAAACAACAATGCTAGAATGTAAAAGTGAATTCCCAATCAAAACCAGAAAAGAAAGCTCTATATGAAAACTAAAAAGGGAAGCTCCCTAAAAACTTAAATCCTATGCTATTTATACACTTTTTTCAAATGGTCTTCAAGCCTTCAATTGGGCCTTTGCTCTTGATGGAATTGGGTTGATAGAGGCCTTGGTTGATTGCTCTTGGAGTTTGGAGAAGAACCGAATTGAACCGGGTTTGGAATCATGAAAGCTTGAGTAAAAGTTTGAGTAAAAGTTTGAGGCTAACTTTTACTCCAACTTTTCACATCAGCCACACTTCTTTGCTGATACCAACGTTGGGGCAAAAGTTAGGGGTCAAACTTTTGCTCCAACGTTGGCCTCCCCTTGCATACTCATGGCGCCAACGTTAGCCAAAAAGTTAGAGGCTAACGTTGGCGCAAACTTTTGCTCTCCAGGGTGTGTTTTTCATGCACCAACGTTAGCCAAAAAGTTAGGGACTAACGTTGGCGCAAACTTTTGCTGTCTAGGGTGTTGATTTGTGATGCCAAACGTTAGCCAAAAAGTTTGAGGCTAACTTTTGCTCCAGTTTTTTGCCCAAAAGTTAGCCAAAAAGTTTGAGGCTAACTTTTGCTCCAGCTTTTTGCCCAAAAGTTTGCACAAAAGTTTGAGGCTAACTTTTGGTCCAGCTTTTTGCTCCCTGGTTCATTTTCAATTAATCCAAAAGTTTGAGCTAAAGTTTGAGGCAAACTTTTGCTCAAACTTTTTGTCCTCTCTTCCTCCTAGCCATTCCTTCTTGCTTCAACCTTTCTCCAAGCTTTCTTCACCTATCATTAATCAACCAAACACATCAAAGCTATGCTCAAAATCATGAGATATTCATTCTTTCATAATATGTGACAATTATAGCATAAAACCTCATGAAATTGCATTAATTCATACATGGTTGATTAAATCAAAGGAAACATGAAGATCTACCCAATTGGCTTGCTTATGGCTCAAGAAAGTGCATAATTCAGTTGAAAACAAAAGAAAAAGGCTAGTGAAACTAGGCTAAGATGACTTGTCATCACAACACCAAACTTAAAGCTTGCTTGTCCCCAAGCAAGAAATGATTTTTTTGAGAAGAAAGAATGAAATGGAAGAGGATGTTCATGCTAGTAGAGTGTTATTGGTAGTTCATGGGGTTTTATGTGGATATGTAAACACTCACCTCTTATTGATTCTTAAGCCTAGAAAGTCTCCTTCAAGCTTCAAATAACATACTGCTATGACCTCTCATTATTTCTCTATCCTTGGCTATTGTTTTGTTCATAAGCTTTATTTGAGTGTCATGTGTAGCAAGTTCATTTCCTTTTCTTTATACTTGACACATTATTCACTATAGACACTTGGCTCACATTCCTTCTTAGAACATTGATGCCCAGCACCTCTTTGGGCTACTAAATGCCTTGTAGTTAGGTTGCTCTTGATAGTGGACTTTCAGCTGATGATCCCGGGTTAGTTAACCCAAGTCACCGAGTGTTGATGCACTCCAAAGAACTTAGTAGTCCAAGCAGATCCTAATACAAAGACACCACAGGCATATATTCTAAGGTTCAAGCTATTGGTGTCCAGCTTTGTTTCTTTTTGTTTTCTTTTGTTCTGCCACTCTTTGGCTATTTTTTTCTTTCCCCTTTTTTTTCTTTCTTTTTGTTTTTCTTTCTAACCAAGGATTTTTATTTGATTGAGATTCATAGACAGTAGGCCACTCTATACTTAGAAGGAGACATCCTAGTTCTTTTATTCACTAAAGTGAGCTATTATACAATCACACACACACCACCACTTACTTTTATTGTACTTCTATCTAACAGAGAACTATCTCACTTCACATTCAAATATTTCTTTTATTGAATTGAAAATGCAGGGGACAAAGCATGCGTTTTGTTCAGTGAAAGTAAACACACAAGCACACACATAGACTAGCTTACTTATTCTAAGAGAAATTCTACTTGTATTAGATGAACACTTTATCAAAACACAAGTCAAAACATTTTTCAACAGTAAGAGTTAAGTATAAATACAACCTATTGGTTTGCAATTCCTTTGTCCTTCCTTCTGTTGTGCCCTTTTGAGTTATGATGCATAGTGTCTTCAAATGGTGGTGAATTCCCTGCATAATTCTCAAAAGTTGCTTGCTTCTCAAGCCCTTAGATGACCAGTTAGTATGCATGAATTGAGTGTGGCTTGTGGATTTAATTTGGTGTGGGAACACCAAACTTGAGTTCTTGCCACTTCTCTGGATACAGCAGGTTAACTCTAGGCAAAATCTTGTGTCCTTGCTAAAGGTTATGAAGTTAAGACTAAAAAGCAGTTAAGTGGTTGAATAATCTGTTCGATTGCTTGGAACTAACAATGTGCAGGAAGTTAGAATGTGCTTTTGAATAAGGTTTTGGTGGAACACCAAACTTAGAATCCTCCATTCTCCCTTAAGTTGTTTTTGGTGTGCAACACCAAACTTAGCTCCTTGCAATACATGTCAATTATTCAACATTTTTATTGAAAAAGCTATGAAAAGAAAACTACCTCAGGTTGGGTTGCCTCCCAACAAGCGCTCTTTTATTGTCACTAGCTTGACATCCTTCAATTCCTTTCAGGAAGGCTGTAGGTTCTGGACCTCTTTTTCCTTATCCCATTGTCCTCCCAAGTGAGGCTTTGCTTTGTGATGCTCATCCTGGATGAGTGATTCTTTTCCTTTAGCCATCTTCTCACTCATTTCTGTGAGATTTAAATCAACAACGGAACACACAGTGATACTCTTGAAAATTGAGTGTAGTCAGTTGAGACAAAACTTCAAACAGTTAGTGGGTTAGTCAAAAATTAAAGAAAAAGTGCTTGATCTAAACTGCCACCTCACTTAATCATTGTCAATCTAATCAATCCCCGGCAACGGCGCCAAAAACTTGATGGGATATTTTTGTGGAAGAAACGAATTTCTCCAAAACACCCAAAACTAACCGGCAAGTGCACCGGGTCGCATCAAGTAATAATAACTCACGAGAGTGAGGTCGATCCCACAGGGATTGAAGGATTGAGCAATTTTAGCTTAGTGGTTGATTTAGTCAAGCGAATCAAGATTTGGTTGAGAGATTTGTGGTTTGCAGAATTTAAATTGCAGAGAAAGTAAAGGGAATGGGTAATTGGCATGAAATTAAAGAGAACTAAAATTTAAAGTGCTGAATCTTAAAGAACAATTAAATGGCAGAAACTTAGAATGCAAAAAATGTAAATTGCAGAATCTTAAAGTGCAAGAAATGTAAATGGCTTGAATTGTAAAGGGAATTGGGAATTGGATTTGTAGAAATTAAACAAGGAAAAGTAAAATTGCAACAAGCAGAGGAATATAGGATGACTTGAATTGAACCGGATCTAAAAACAGAAATGTAAATGATCTTGAAAGCAGTAAACAGAGGATGTAAAATTGGAATTCAGATCTCAGGACCCAAGAGACTAGATAACCAAGTCTAGATCTCAATGCCTTCCTAGATCCAACAAGAACAATTGCAAAGAAATTGTAAATTGCAAAGAAAGTAGATGAAGAAGCAATTAACCGAAACTGAAATTTAATTAAGCAGAGAATTAAACAAGATCCCAAGGTGAGATTGAAACAGAAGTTCTTCAATTCTCCACCCAAGATCCGAAGCAAGAAAATTAAAGAGTGCTGGGCAAGAACAAGGAAGAAGAGAGATCAATTCTCCTCCCCAATTCTCTTGAATTAAAACAACAATGCTAGAATGTAAAAGTGCATTCCAAATCAAAACCAGAAAAGAAAGCTCTATATGAAAACTAAAAAGGGAAGCTCCCTAAAAACTTAAATCCTATGCTATTTATACACTTTTTTCAAATGGTCTTCAAGCCTTCAATTGGGCCTTTGCTCTTGATGGAATTGGGTTGATAGAGGCCTTGGTTGATTGCTCTTGGAGTTTGGAGAAGAACCGAATTGAACCGGGTTTGGAATCATGAAAGCTTGAGTAAAAGTTTGAGTAAAAGTTTGAGGCTAACTTTTACTCCAACTTTTCACATCAGCCACCCTTCTTTGCTGATACCAACGTTGGGGCAAAAGTTAGGGGTCAAACTTTTGCTCCAACGTTGGCCTCCCCTTGCATACTCATGGCGCCAACGTTAGCCAAAAAGTTAGAGGCTAATGTTGGCGCAAACTTTTGCTCTCCAGGGTGTGTTTTTCATGTGCCAACGTTAGCCAAAAAGTTAGGGGCTAACGTTGGCGCAAACTTTTGCTCTCTAGGGTGTTGATTTGTGATGCCAAAAGTTAGCCAAAAAGTTTGAGGCTAACTTTTGCTCCAGCTTTTTGCCCAAAAGTTAGCCAAAAAGTTTGAGGCTAACTTTTGCTCCAGCTTTTTGCCCAAAAGTTTGCACAAAAGTTTGAGGCTAACTTTTGGTCCAGCTTTTTGCTCCCTGGTTCATTTTCAATTAATCCAAAAGTTTGAGCTAAAGTTTGAGGCAAACTTTTGCTCAAACTTTTTGTCCTCTCTTCCTCCTAGCCATTCCTTCTTGCTTCAACCTTTCTCCAAGCTTTCTTCACCTATCATTAATCAACCAAACACATCAAAGCTATGCTCAAAATCATGAGATATTCATTCTTTCATAATATGTGACAATTATAGCATAAAACCTCATGAAATTGCATTAATTCATACATGGTTGATTAAATCAAAGGAAACATGAAAATCTACTCAATTGGCTTGCTTATGGCTCAAGAAAGTGCATAATTCAGTTGAAAACAAAAGAAAAAGGCTAGTGAAACTAGGCTAAGATGACTTGTCATCAATAATATGGTTTCTCACAAAGGAAACAACAGTGTTAGCATCATCAGTGCGGGTAGGAATTGCTTCCACCCATTTTGAAACGTAATCTACAGCTAACAATATATAAAAATATCCATTAGAATTTGGAAATGAACCCATGAAGTCAATGCCCCAAACATCAAAAATTTCACAGAAAAGCATAATTTGTTGAGACATTTCATCCCTCTTGGATATATTACCAAATTTTTGGCATGGGAGACAAGATTTACAAAACTCAGCAGCGTCTCTAAAAAGAGTAGGCCACCAGAATCCACAGTCTAAGACCTTTCTAGCTGTTCTTTGAGGGCCAAAATATCCTCCACTCTCAGATGAGTGACAGGCCTCTAAAATGGACTGGAATTCTGATTGAGACACACAACGTCTAATTACCTAATCAGCGCCACATCTCCATAAATATGGGTCATCCCATATATAATATTTAGACTCGCTTTTCAGCTTGTCTCTTTGATGCTTAGAAAAGTTTGGAGGGAATGTACGGCTAAATAGATAATTAGCTACAGGTGCATACCAAGGGACTATCTCAGATACTGCTTGCAGGTTATCAAATGGAAAATTATCAGCTATAGGAGTGGGGTCATCCTTAATGTGCTCAAGGCGACTCAAGTGGTCTGCCATTAAATTTTGGTTACCACTCCTATCATTTATTTCTAAATCAAATTCTTGTAATAGCAGTATCCAACGTATAAGCCTTGGTTTGGACTCCTTT